>NC_053122.1:26022584-26322584 GCF_010015445.1 Perca fluviatilis | reverse complement strand
TAATCCATTGGAGGATGTTTATGCGAAAGAGAACAAACAACATCATGTTCATGATAAGGAGAGCAGATAATAGGCCTACACGGTACTTTTATTTAGTCCATGACTGCATATGGTGTGTGTCTCTCCTCTTTCTCTTTGCCCTCTCACTTACATTTTTAGTTTTCCTGAAATACACACATAAAACACACACACACACACACACACACACACACACACACACACACACAAGAGCTGATACTCCGTGGATTGATCTTGACTTTTAGCTGTACGCTTGTTATTGGGTTTCTCCTAAGCTAGTGTGTATAGCCTACACAATGTGTGTGTGTGTGTGTGTGTGTGTGTGTTAAGTTGAAGTTAGCCTGGTCTGCTCGAGGGGAGAAGGTGAGTGACTCAGCATAGGGATTCATTTATAATTGGAGGCAGTGCTTCGAGAGCACACACACACACACACACACACACACACACACACACACACACACACACACACACACACACACACACACACACACACACACACACACACACACACACACACTTCTTAAGGGTGGGGGCCCTTGTCAGAGATGATGTGACTGATTGAGTGAGCCTGATCATTAAGAACTGCTGTCTGCTAAAGAGGCAGAGATGGAGAAAGAGAAAGAAGGGGACAGAGAAGGAGAAATCACAGCATGTGGACTGAGAAAGATCAATTGAACTAAACAGAGGCAGCTAAATGAGGAGTCCTTGCACTTAAGCGCACTGGGTTTAACATTATGTACGAGGCGGTGTATTGTTAGGGGAACGGGGAAGAAAGAGTGGCATCCAATTGGTATAACATATGCTTGTTTTTCTTCCTAAATAGTAACATGAAGCAGCACCTGGTACCATGTGGGGCAGCAGGTCAGATTTTCTTCAACTGTGTCGCTGACTGATGACGTCATGTGAAACCCCTGTATGAATCAACTGCTGCGCTTGTTGACAGCTAGAGGCTCCAGTTTATTGGGCAGGAGGAGCTTTGTGAGTGAAAAAAACCCCTGGGGAGTTACATTCAGATAGAAAGGCAGATTTAACGATCTCTAATGCATTATATAGCTTTATACATTGAGTATGGATCCATGAGAGAAAAATCTGAATTGGAAATAGTTCTGCGACTGCTTTTTCCATGCATGGAAACAAACGTTTTTGGTCAACCTGCCTCCAAAGAAAACATAAAGCCAACATGCTTGTTTTCTTAGTAAACTGGTGGTTAACAGAAACGCTCGAGACCCAGTAATGGGTTTTACAGAGGGTTATATGGGCCATGTTTCTGTGGGAAGCCAGCCAGCAGGCTTTCGCTTTGACTCTGCAGCTGCCCAGCATCTTATCACCGCAGAAAATCCAAGAGCATTTCCAACAGCACTGATCTCTAAAAGTGTCAGCTGGTCGCTTTCACCGGTCAGCCATGCAGTCTTGCTGCTAAAGCAGAGGGACACTGCTTCAACGGCAAGGCTATTACATGTTTATAGACAGGTCAGCTGGCCCGAGTTGTTAAAACAGGTTCGGTCCAAAAATAGGCTTTCTGTCAGCTCATTGTTTTAGATTGTTATGAGACACCATATGCTGTGAGCAGACACAGGCTGCAACAAAAAGAACGCAGGGAAGAATGACGTAACTTCAAGTGCAGCTAATGTATAAATTATACTGGCTCTGTCCATGGTGCTGAAATGAGACATTCACATATTTTCTGCTGACAAAACCAGGACCCCATTATATACAGTATTTCTCTATTTTCTAGTTTACATACTGTACTCTATATAATGTCATAATGTAAAATCTAGGATGTTTATTTTTCATGCTTTTTATTGTGTATAATAAATAATCAAAATCTATTAATCTATTGTGTTTTAGTGTCTATTTTTTGAGGGTTACTTCTCTTATCAATACAATTATGCATCTGTCCTTGCACTTTCTTTCGCTGCTGTGACATTTTCAATGGGCACTCCAGTGATTTAGTATTTCACTCTCATAATGTTTGGGAGACTCGGAAGAGACCTATATATAAAAAAATCCTACGTTTCCCATGATGCAGCTAACTTTATAAACTTCGACAATGACATCACCAGGGTTAATTTACTTTAGAACGCCCCTCCAGACCCACAGAGGACATTATAAAGAACTGTATACTCAACATAAGTAGTAAACTGACCTCTACTGTACATTATGTGCATAGTCAGTAGATTGGAGCACCCCTTTCATTTTCCTGGGTGAGATTAATGATGTGTTAGTTTATCTTTCCTGCATACATTTGACCGTATCTTATTTTTTTATATTTTATCTTATCTTATAAAATAGACAATAACTGGTGTCCTTGTCTCTGATTTTCTGTTTGAGCCTACACATGTCTATATGCTGTACTATTATCACTGGTGGAAGAAGTACATATTTTATAAGATCACATCACGTTTTGTCTGTAAAACCTTAATCTGTAAAGTAGCTGTACGATAAGTAAAAAGTACAATATAAAAAAGCAATTGTAAACTAGAAGTATAAAGTAGAAATACTCTAGTACAAGTACCTGAAAATTGTACAGTACTGAGTAAATGTACTTAGTACTTACACGGGTACCATGCAAAAAAAAAAAATAGCCTACCTGAGAGTCTGTTTATGACTTGACTTCATAGTCCTATATTATATCTTGGAAAGAAAATGATACCCTATAATGGGGCTATTTTGTAGGCTACAATTGTAAATATGAGGTATTTATTTTACCATACACACCACGTTTCTACATAATGCTGTATTTTCCTCAGATATCGTAAAGAACAGCCTGAAACCTGCCTCAGTATGGGCCCTTCACTTGTGTAATTTCATCTTTCGCCTGTTGATGTCACTCTTGCTCCTCTACTCCCCCAACCCCCAAGTTCCAACACACACACACACACACACACACACACACACACACACACACACACACACACACACACACACACACACACACACACACACACACCCGGATGGATGACTTCACCGTTCTGCCTGGGTTTCCTTTATGATCCCGGGATCTCCCACTTCCCTCACCAGACATCAGCCAGCAACACAGGCGAACACAACACTCTCTGCCTCGGTCTCGCTCACACGCTGTCTCTCCCTGCAGCTGCAACACATCCAGAGAGCACAGAGAGACCACAACAACACCCGGACCTGAGACGCTGGTGGCCCCTTGTCCACATCGAGTAACACCCAGAAAGGATCCCAGCAGGAGCTGCACACCAACCGCTGCAGCTTGCACACACACACAAAAAAGGGATCTACGGCTTTATTGCACATATAAAGCCACTGAGGAAGACTTGTATCTACTTTTTAAATCTACGCTGGTGATCCTTCTCCGTCGTGCCACCATGTCCGAGGTGCTGCCATACAACGAGGGGAAAATGAGCGGCTACGGGGCGGACAGCGAGGTCAGCCAGATGTCCTTTAGCTGCGGACTGCAGGACTCAAGCGCCTTTTTCGCTGCGTCGCAGGCCAAAAGACCCCCAAAGCTGGGACAGATCGGCCGAGCCAAGCGAGGTAAAGGATGGTTAAATAAAGAACTGACACTTGGCATGTTGTCACAATAACTGATACATGGGCAGAATTATTTACGTGATAGAAAATGTGCAAAACTATTTGGGGAACTATAGTGAGTTTATTGTGATGCGCTACACATTGTTATTCATATCATATATTTTCATTTATAGGGTTACCTAGAATATTACACATAATTTTTGACATTTGAAAATGCACCAGATAGGCTACTTCTTTGTTACACGAGTCTTGCCGTCGACGACGACATTTCAATTGTTTACATACATGCACGAGACATGTTCTCTATGTAAGGACACACCCCATGCTGTACCAATCCAAACCAAACCAAACAATAGGTTTAACCCGTAAGGATAAAACGCTTGGCTCGTCGCCATTACCGGGAATGAGTTGTTTTCACAAAGTGCGCGTACTCGAGATCAGGGATTTGCAATAGTGCTTTCATTTATTAATGTATTCACCTGCAGCCCGCACTACAGTCACATTTTCTCTCACTTGCAAAACCTTTATTTAGTGCGCCATTTCCCCTTCTACTGTAGGCCATACATAAGAATCAATTGACCTTATAATAAAACACAATGAACTCACTATTTGACTGGGATATTAGGCTATAGAAATGCCCTGCTGTCCCGGTCTCAGTAAACATCCTCTCCGCTTGTCTCTCCACAGTGGTCATCGAGGATGACCGAATCGACGAGGTCCTGAAGGGGATGACAGACAAGTCTTCACCCGGCGTTTAAACGTGAGAGACGCCTTGCGGACTTTTTCATTTTGATGACCGATTTGAAGCACTTGTCGGCTGTGCATGTTCGAGGATTGCAGGAGAGAAACGACGGCACGAAGCGAAGCTGGGGTGACTGACGAAAAGGCAACGAAAAAAAAAGGCAACGAAGGGGGGAAATGGAGAAGGCTAAAGGAAGAGAAATGTGGAAGAAAGTGATGAAGAAAGAAGTGGAAAGAGAGAGAGAGAGAGAGAGAGAGACTCTGGAAAAGACCACGATTTATCATGGGATTGCTGGCAATTCTCCAAACGAATCCCGATTGTAACTACTGTTGCGCAGCAAGATGTTGAGATGGCGGACACCGCTCTGTATCTCAACCTCTGCTGACTTTAATGATGGATGAACTTGTCATTACTTCACGACCATCTCTTGTTCCTTTCCAACAGCGCTGTAAGCAACACAATACTGCAACTGGAGGCTGAAGCTAAATCCCAGCCCTATTTCAATAAGTTGTACAGTAGGTAGGCTAAGCTCTCAGACGCCCCCCCCCCCCCATCCTTTAGGCTTCGCTTTGTTGATTCAGTCAGCGACGGTGCATTCAAGGGAGCTGTCCTTTCAGCACTGGTCCAATGCATTCCTGTTGCTGCTAACGCTTTTTCAAAAAACAGACCAACCAAACTCTTGAGTCTGCTGAATAGAGGAGACCCATTGTATGTAAAACATATATATCTACGAGGATGGTGCAATGTTAATATGTTCTGTAGTAGAAGCCCTGTTTCTTTTTGGCCCTTAAAGAGCATTATAGGCCACAGATTAAACCTGAACCACAGGCGACATTCTTCTTCTTCTTCTTCTTCCTGCATTACCCATCAGTGGGGTTAAAGGTGCAGCTTGGCACCTTCATGTAGCTGATTTACACCTGCACATGTCTTTTTTTTTCCCCCTCTCTATTTCTTCAATCTTTTTTTTTTTTTTGCATTTTCAAATGCTCAGATATCTACAGAGGCCAGCACAGTTGTGGAGATTATAGTAAATGTTTAAAATAATAGTCATGAAATTGATGGGAAAAAAAATTGTATTTCCATTATTTGGTTATTTCAATTTTGCAATTATTCGTGTTTCGTCCTCTATACGTTTTTTCTCCATCTCTTTGCATGAACTTTCACTGCGGTGCCAACGCAGGTGCCACTTCTCTTACCTTGGCACGCTTCTTTTTAACAAAAGTCATATTTGTATTTTTATATCTAAATCTTTGTTATTTAAATGATATGCTAGTCTATCGTCTTACAATTCATCAACAAAAATATTTCTACTTCAGAGAGGATATACAGAATGAGAAGAGGCTTCATGGAGGCGAAGCTACGTAAGATTTTGGTGGACTGGTTTCATTCTATATCAGAGGTCGGGCGTTTTTTAAAGACTAACTGAATGTGTCTGGGGTTTTTGCACACATCAATGTTAAACTATTATTAAGAAATCGTATACTGTGACTTGAGCTTCGTTGATGAATTTGTTAGAAAATGGCAGTTTTAGAGTATATTGCACTGTTTACGAGTATCCTCAAATAACACGTTGTTATTTGACCGATTTTGGACATTACAGTTTTTGTTTTTTAATTTTGTTTATTTTGTACCATTATTTTAAAGAAACTGGATATGGTTTGTTGTGCATGAAACCTTAATATTTTCAACAATGAAACATCGTTTTATGAAGCAAAAAAGCAGCAAAAATGTCATGACATTCTAAGAATGAGTCATTGTATATTATGATGCCATTTTCACTGTATTTGGTGAATTAATAAATGGTGAAAGAACATGTTAATGTGATTCTTTGGTATGGCTTTTGTTGCAAGATATTTTGTTTTAGTAACAATTCAATAGAAGATGACAAACAATTGGAACATTAAAGTTTGTTCTCTGAATAAAAGTCAAGGAGAAAAAACAACATAGAGCACATCACCTCAGCACAGTGACTGTGATTAGCATACCATTTTGTTTTTTTAGACAAAACAACAGAACATACTGTACATGTAGCATAGGGAAGCAACAGTCTTAAATATATATATTTGCAGCTTTTGGACTCCGTAGCCATGACCTCAGGGACAGTAAATACTGATCCTTAATTAAAGAGCGGGTAAGGAACAGTCATCCATCTGTTAAGCTGTTAAACAGCTCCATGCAGGCCTATACTAGTCAATGTACTGTGTTAAACCACAGCCCCCTGGGGAGCCATGACTGGCCACATCATCATCTATCAAAGTCTACATGTGCAGTGTTCTCATACAGTAGCTCTCACACACAGCCTATAGCAGGCCTGTACACTCTCGCCATAAAAACCTATATCGTGCACAAAAATCAACTGTTCTGTGGTGAAGTTTTGAACCATTTATCTATGACTTTTTGTTGGCTTTTTGCTTGTTAGTTTCCACATACTCTCAATCACACAATGGTATGAAGGTGTTAAGCGATTCAGGTCGATGGAAAACTTCAGTCAAACTAACATACTGTACCTGTAGGTAGAATGTCTCTGTGACAATAAACTTACTAAAGATCAGCATCGCAGCCATTTGTTATTCTATCTTTCTAAACATAAATATGTGGCTATATCTTTTTTGTTGTTCAAATCACAATTAGCTGAGAGACTCCACAATCGTTCCAAGTAACAGCTGGTAACTGCAGGAAAAAGTACCCTGGCTAGAAATCACTAGTTTATTACATCCACAGATGTGTGAAATTAGGTGAAACTGTCAGGTGAAGAAAATAAATACTGTACTACACTATTTGCCAACAGTGTTAGTCAGAAAATGGTGTCAGTTAATATCACCCCCTCTTCCACTGGTGGTACACAAACCTGCACAGCATCAATAGAAATTCATTTCATTTCCATTTTCCTGGAAATCACGCTACACATAGGATAGATATTCACTCTAATTTGTTTGTCGTTTGGAAAAAAACATGTACAGTATCAGGACACATCTATAAATAGCTACCTGTTCTGACAACAATGCCTGAACACTGATCCTTACATCTGGATTGCACTTCACTCTAATAACAGAACATCAACAAAGCGTCATCAGTTTAACCAACCACATTCCCATCAGAGAGATTATTGACTGTCCTGATAACATCAGCACTGCACTGAATGAACACATAGTGCTATCGATCATGTTGTTGTTGTGGATGTCGCCTGTGTGCGTGTGCGGCTGTCTGCGGTCCTGGATAATTACACCTTTCACAGTAATGGGCGGCCCTAGAAGGCCGGAACTGGGCCGACATATTTTGGGCAAATATTGAATTATTTAAGCCTCTTCCCGTCATGAGTGTGACTGTGTACATGTTACTTTAAAAGTAATTCATTCATTCAAGTCCTACTACCAATAATGCTGCAGCATTACTCGCCCTTCAGTGTTATACATTTTGCAAGTTGATTTGTAATTTTACAATTTTTCAAATCAAGAATCCTAATGGATATTCCTAAACCAAAATATGTCTAGACATTTGAGAGACAATAGGCTTAACTACGGAAGAGGATTAGGGCCACATGTTGCAATATGTATTTGAGTTCTGAGATTAAAGTCACAATTCTAAGTTTAAAGTCAATGGAAGATGACAAACAATAGGAACATCAGAGTCAGAGAATTCTCAATTCTGACTTTATTTTTAAACATGGATGCTTCACACACATCTTTAACCCGGCAGCACAGAAGATCTATACAATCACCACAGTTTCAAGGTGAGCACCCACGATAAATGTCAGCAATTTTAGTATCCGACCAAATGTGAAATATGGTCACAATCTCCCCTTCTGTTCCTGAGTTATGGTGCTGAAAAATGGCCAGAAAAGTGTTTTTGCATTATGGTGTCACAGCGAGGTTGACCTTTGATCTTTTGGATATAAAATGTCATGACTTCTTCATTTTATCCTGTTAGACATTTGTATGAAATTTTTTGTCATAATTAGCGTAGGAATTCTTGAGTTATGGTTTGACCACCAAACTATCGCATTCACGAGAATGGGACGGACGGACATACAACCTGAAAACGTGCTGCCTCCAGCCACGGCTGACGCGGGGCGTGGAGGTAAAAAACTCCCCTAAAGAGATCAAAACCAGCAACAATTTATCCGACAGACAGGTATGTGTGTATATGTGTTGCCAAAGTGCCTCTATGTTCCATTGCTGTCCACAAACAAGACTCTTGCACTGGATAACATATTGATTCATTACAACTAAAGTCAGCATATTATATTCTTAAAAAAAAGAAAGAAAATTGGCCATATTGTAATCAGAACAAATTTCACCACCACGTTATCAATCTCTGGAGAGCAACTCTGTATCAGGCAGACGTCACCCAACATGCTCAAGAATGGCGTTTGGTGTTTACATTGCTTTGCAAGTTTAGTCAGAGCTAAGAAGAATAAACTAGCATCTGCATACTGTACGTAATGACTCGCAATTTATTTATTCAGATCTGTCCTTTAATTTGTCACCAATCTGTATCAGGCTTTGGCTCCAACTACAAAGTCAACATTTTTTATATGTAAGATAATGTAACTTCAGAACTTTAAATTCTAATGTGGGATGTCTGACTGAAACATCTCAGGCAACAACTAATGAGCTACTGCTCTCTGATGAGACAAATGCCAGGGTCAGAGGTGAGTTGACTGCATGCTGGAGCTGTAGATGTAAGGTGTAGATGTATAGGTGGCTCCTATGTCCCGACCTGGCAGAAGGGCTGGGAGTGCAGGCCATACTGGGCCAACACAGACATGCTGTAGATGCCCCCCCCCCACCCAGTCACTGAAAAGACTGGATGGAAATACAAGCATGACAGACATGTGGATGTTCGTGTGCAAAACAAACAAAATGTTAAAGCAGACCGCCATAAATGCTAAGTGCCATTGTACTGTTATCTCTCACATACACAAACACACACAGCTCACAGCAACGCTCAGCACGGGTTCAAACTGAGCGTGTGCAATGAGGACAAAGAGCTTTGATCTGATTCCACTTTCGTCCGATCCCGAGTGGACGTCCATTAATATTCCTCCTCTGGTTACATAAGCCTGCCATACTGTATATCATGCTGCCCCAAGGGAGATGGGCAGATGTACAGCGCTTTGTGTTAGTTCTCACTAAATCTACTTCAGATTGGTTTCCACTGACAAGAATAACTGCTGATTCCCACCATCCCATCTATGCTGGTCTGTAGCACCTGGCTACACCGGCTGTAGGTTACAGCTTGGTCTTACTTACATAATTATTATCTGTTACAATAAAGTTGTACTATAGTAAGCAGCGAAATCTCTACAACAGTTATTTTTCAATCTCAAATTTGAATAATTTTTGCCTACCTGAAAGGGTAAACCTATGTAGTATTTAAAAAGGGGAATTATTAGAGAAAAGTCCTACAAATGAACATAAATTTGTGTACAAGAAATGGAACTCAGCGTAAATTCTTACAGGAAGACTTCTAAACTTAATCACATTTCTCTCTCTTCTAAAACTGAACAGCTGTTAGAGGCGTTCGCTTTTATTTTAACCAATCAGAAGCGGCCTTGAATTTCACGAGCCAATCGCAGCATGACATCCCTGTTTTAAACCTGTCTCTCTCTGCTGCTCAGTTGTCATTTCAGGCTAAGAGCACAACCCTCCTCCTCCTCCCCTTGCTCCTCCGGTCTAGATCGTTCACGGCTCCTGGTTCCTCCTCGGTTTGGTCTTCGGGTTCCTCACACCACCATCAGTGTCTAGACTCCATCGGGGGATCAGCTTCTGGCTTTCTAACCTCCTAATTATATATGATTTCATAATGATGGAGTCTAATCTCCAAGAGACTGTACATGTCATATCATGCATTCGTACAATAAATCTTTGAATATCTGCAACAAAGTCTCTCCTGATTGAAATGGGTTTGTGGCTGGATTAGCTCAGTTGGTAGAGCAGGCACACGTATATTGCGGCAGCCGCGGGTTCGACTCCGACCTGTGGCCCTTTACTGCATGTCATTCCCCTTCTCTCTCCCCTTTCATGTCTTCATCTGTCCTGTGGAATTAAAGGCCTAAAATGCCCCAAAAAAGAAATGGGTTTTTAAATTCTCTCCCTAATCACCTCAGATTTATAAAGTTGATGACCACTGATCCAAACCACTTTGTTTGGAGTTCAAATTAAAAGCAAGCAACCCTAGAATGCAGGTAATAAAACCTAATGTCACTAGAAAACTGTGTGTGTGAAACTGAATAAGCTAGTTTAAAGTTGATCCAGGGAGCTGGTTTGTAAAGATGAGGGAGACCAACCGTTAAAACCTGCAAAGTGAAGGTCTCATAATGACCAGTGCAACTAAACTAGCATTAGCGCTGCTAGTATGTAGACTGCCACCTGATCACTGCAGGTAGTGGCTTTGTGAAATATAACAATATTAATAAAATAAAGGTAAGTATAATGATGTAAGTTTTATTTTTATGAATACTCAAAATGGATATAATTCAGTCCTATTTTCAAGGCAAATTAGTTTGCCACAAGTCTTTAGTTTGTGTCTCGCAGATTCATAATTTTTTACATTTGCCTTTGTTTCATATTCCAAATTAGTTTGACCAACCCAGCGGGGTGTTTAAAACCTACGATCGTCTGAACGCTCATTTCTTTTGCCCCATTGGATCAGTTTTTATTATGCCTACTTGCCGGTAATAGCATTATATTTTTGGGTTGTCCGCCCGTCTATCTCACAGGAAAATACACCTAATACCTTTTACATGATGTATTATACACTTTATATGCCTGTAGACTTCACTACATATTAAACAAGTCTGCACAGACATGGATGTAAACTGCAACTTCATTGGTTGGCGGCAATTCTAGTTAACATTGCTGCATTCCCAGATCTCTAAAAATAACTTTTGTTAGTACAAAACAAAACTACAAAAACAGGACCTTGGTTGTAAGAAACCAGAACAGCAGGCAGTTCAGCTGGGTTTAAACAGGCAGCAGTGCTGTGTCGTGATTCCGTTTTACACAAGTGCACAATGAGGCAGATCAAACCCAGAGACGTTTGGTTAAAGCAAGCAGTAAACCTTTTGAATTGCATGTGCCCTCACAAAACATCCACACATCAAAGCATCAGAGCCAATCGATGCAGACAGAGAGGGCAGGGTGGTGGAGTGGTGAGAAGAGTGACTGAGAGAGTGAAAGAGACAGAAAAACCGAGAGAAAGGCATTGAGCATGCAGTAGATTAGTGTTGTTGCTGCCCTTGGGCAACAGAACATGGAGGACAATTAGCAGCAGGAGGGAAAATTCTGGCTCTGCCACACACACACACACACACACACACACACACACACACACACACACACACACACACACACACACACACACACACACACACACACACACACAGACAGACAGACAGACAGACAGACAGACACACATACACAGAGAGCACTCTATACACACAGCACTCTATATTAAGTCATAGCTTCAGATACCTGGATGGCTCAGGTCGATCAGCTGAAGACACCAAAAAAAATGCACATAAGACGAAAAGGTTTGTGTAAAAGAGAAAATTATTACTTACATATAACCTCTGCATTAGGCCCACGCCCTGCTCTGTGGTTATATAACTTAAGTCCAGTCAAGTCAAATCTCACTGTCAGGCTCTGCCATCGCAGGTCAGTCAGCCCGATAAAAGGGAGCTGAAAACCAAATGCACCAAAATAACAACTGCTGCTACAATTTCAATACATTCACTTATTGACAGAAAAAGATGCAGGACTAAACTAAGTCCAACTGAGGAAAAAGGGGAGGGGGATAACTCTCTCAACATAACTCTCTCCATGTGCAGGGACATACCCAACTTCCATCCATCAAATGTTTTTATGTCCCAGTGCTGCAGTGGAGCTGTTCTGCACCACCTATTGTTGATATCAAACCCACTGCCACTTACATAATAGCCCTCCTGTCGTCCACCCTGCCATGCTAAACAGGTGCCAGGCTGTTTTTTTTAGTTGTTTTTTTTAACCCTTTTGTTCAGGTAGTCAGGGCATTGCACCCAATTGTCACCATGGAAACCACATCACAGCCAGAGTGGGTGAGATTGAGACCATCACTGTCTGATAGTGATACATTTCAATATGTGCAGTGTGTATTTTTACGTAACAGGGGAATATACGATTGCTTCAGTCAATCGCGTCAAAGCTACAGTAACAGTCAAAGGACGTAGGAGTGCGGTAATGTCACACATGATTTTTTAGTTAGATGGAAATCCTTTTGCAGTATAAAAGACACAAAAAGTTTGAAAATGGTTTTGATTGAGATTAAAAGTGCATTCTTGACTTTGGAACCAGTATAAAACAATCCCACCACAGTTTGACCATGTGAACACACAAAGCTTAACAAGAACAGCAACAGTAACTAACGGGGGTGGGGTTTAGCCAACAGTTAATGCCATGCCAACTGGGCTGATCGTGTTATGGGGTCAAAAGCTCCAGAACAGCTACTAAATAGAGCTTGTGGTGACTTTTGTCAACATCAAAGTTCAAGTTAAACAAACTACCACGTTACACCAGCAAACAATCATGGAACGAAAGAAGAGCCATCTGAAAAATCACACACCTTTTTTTCCAAGTCTTAAAAATAGGCGGTAATTAGATCTCAGTGGAGAATTAAAAATAAATGATTTCTACTTTATCAATGTGCCCCCCCTCCAGTCACCAGCCTTCCTGCCTGTCTGCATGCATGCCTCTTTTTTTTTTTTTTTTTTTTTTTTTTTTTTCTCTCTCTCTCTCACTCACTCACTCACTCTCTGGTCTAAATTTAAGCAGCAGAACGCACAGGACCGGAGACTCATCTCATGTTTCTTCAACAAATAACACGCAGGGCGGGCTATTACTTGTATGTACATGTGTACAGAGGCTTGCAAAAGTATTCATACCCCTTGAACTTTTCCACATTTTGTCACGTTACAACCACAAATGTAAATGTATTTCATTGGGATTTAATGTGATAGACCAACACAAAGCGCCGCATAATTGTGAAGTGGAAGGAAAATGATACATGGTTTTCAAAAAATTTTTACAAATAAAAAACTGAAAAGTGTGGCGTGCAAAAGTATTCAGCCCCCTTTACTCTGATACCCCTAAATAAAATCTAGTGCAACCAATTGCCTTCAGAAGTCACCTAATTAGTATACACCTCTGTGTATTCTAATCTCAGTATAAATACAGCTGTTCTGTGAAGGCCTCAGAGGTTTGTTAGAGAACATTAGTGAACAAACAGCATCATGGAGCCCAAGGAACATACCAGACAGGTCAGGGGTAAAGTTGTGGAGAAGTTTAAAGCAGGGTTAGGTTATAGAAAAAATAACCCAAGCTTTGAACATCTCACGGAGCACTGTTCAATCCATCATCCGAAAATGGAAAGAGTATGGCACAACTGCAAACCTCCCAAGACATGGCCGTGGCCATGGTAACTCTGGAGGAGCTGCAGAGATCCACAGCTCAGGTGGGAGAATCTGTCCACAGGACAACTATTAGTAGTGCACTCCACAAATCGGTCCTTTATGGAAGAGAAAGAAAAAAAAGCCGTTGTTGAAACAAAGCCATGAGAAGTCCCGTTTGCATTTTGCCACAAGCCATGTGGGGGACACAGCAAACATGTGGAGGAAGGTGCTCTGGTCCGATGAGACCAAAATTGGTCAAACGTTTTTGGCCTAAATGCAAAATGCTATGTGTGATGGAAAACTAACACTGCACATCACCCTGAACACACCATGCCCCACCGTGAAACATGGTGGTGGCAGCATCATGCTGTGGGGATGCTTTTCTTCAGCAGGGACAGGGAAGCTGGTCAGAGTTGATGGGAAGATGGATGGAGCCAAATACAGGGCAATCTTAGAAGAAAACCTGTTAGAGTCTGCAAAAGACTTGAGACTGGGGCGGAGGTTCACGTTCCAGCAGGACAATGACCCTAAACATACAGCCGGAGCTACAATGGAATGGTTTAGATCAAAACCTATTCATGTGTTAGAATGGCCCAGTCAAAGTCCAGACCTAAATCCAATTGAGAATATCTGGCAAGACTTGAAAATAGCTGTTCACAGACGCTTTCCATCCAATCTGACTGAGCTTGAGCTATTTTGCAAAGAAGAATGGGCAAAAGTCTCAGTCTCTGTATGTGCCCACACGCAGCACCGTCATGCTTGACAGGTGTGTCAAAACTATGCGTATCTCCATTAGCAGCTTTTGTCTGGAATCTAAAGCAGACATGGGACAGATGCAGACAACCCCAACAGAAGGGAAGACTCTGTCCGACATATTAATAGACTTTAACACTGACTTTACATGCAGGCCAGTGCTGCTGTTATGTACCTTGTCTAGACATGCCAGTTTGTCTTGCAAATTGCGCAACACTGGCAGGTTTGTGCTGCACCACAGCATCTGTTGAATCTTTCTGATATACAGTCAGACAGAACAGTTAACACTGGGGTGTAAAATTGATTTATAAAAGATGAAAGTTTCTAATATGAACTGTAGCAGCTTCAGAAAATGACGACACAGACAGAAACATGATGAGTCATAGTTAAACAGGAATACAAATCACTCCACTGCAATCACAAAGTGACTGTATAAACAATACAATCATATAAAAACATATAGAACCAATGTTTATGTAAGACATTATTTCATGTGTTGAGTTGATGTGGCTCTGTATTTTGGAAGTGAACTTTTTGTTCTAACATTATGAGGTAAGTGGTGGGTAAAGGGACAAGGCCAGTTTGGGTAATCCATACATTTTCATACACGTAGGTGACTTTTTGTCAAAAACACTAGGATTATTGGCTGGTGCCACCACTGTAACACAGGTAGGTTTTTTAAATATAGTGCAAAAGTGAGATGGGTCTTCTGCCTGACTTTTTGTTTTCCAAAGGCTGTAGTTATCTATGGCACGTTTTGTCTTCTTAATTTTATTTGGCACAACCACTTTGTCCACTTCCCCCCTTGTTTAGAGAAACAACGTGTCTATGTAAATGTTGTAATAGTCTATTCATGTAAATAAGTACCACACATTTTCTTTTGATTAGTCTGAAAAATTATTTTGTTCCAGGCTGTACGTTACTGTCTCAAGTTTTACTTTGGGAATGTAACAATTGCAAGTATTGTGACATACCATGAATTTTTAAATCATCTGGTAAGTTAAAAACAGACATTAACAACTTTCTTTGCTCTCATGACAGAAAATGATATATATCGTTACAGATTTTATTTGTAGTAATTGTCCCTGGTGGTGCGTAGTTTTAATCCATTCTAAAACAAATCTACTATAATCACTTCTCAAAGTAGCCTTGAAATCTAGATGCGCCCTAGCGGCAGCAAATGTTAAAGCAACACTATGTAACTTTTCCCTCTTCGGTCCGCCTACAGGTTGTCTCATTGGAACTACAGCTCGCGAATCGGCTTTGACCACGACTCTGGAAGACTTGGAGTTAAGCTTTTCTTTGAGAAAAGAACAAAGAATGGCACAGAAGTCATTCTTAAAAAAGGAAGGTGTGTTCTGAGTTTTGCCGACAGGACACGGCAAAAGTTTAACCTATCAACTAGCTCCACTACCTTCTTCGTTGCCTGGTCGTAGCGCTATCCTATTGCGTGCAGAGGGAATTTGAAAGATAACCGATTATCCCACCCTTCAGATTGAGCCCTGCCAATAGTGAGTTCCCAGACCCAACATCTTGATGTGGTTCTGGCTTGTCAGGCTCTCCTCAAAGAGGTCTAAGGCTACATTTACATTACTACGTTTTGGTTTTTAACCAAGCCAAAAACGATCTGTGTGTTTCTAGCTCCGGTAGAAAAACTGATGTCCGTTTAAACTAACACCTCCAACCTGCATATCTCATTAACATTCTCGTATACTGGGCATGCGCGTGCCGAGGTAAACAGGAGCCAGCATGTATACTCCGCCCGTTACTGGTGGTGGCCATGGTAACATTAGTAGTTTAGTCTCAGAGAACGAGACGTCATGACCCAATCAGGCAGCGAAACATTGACGTTAATGTCGGTGTTACCAAAGGTCTCCGTCTGCGGCAGTTGAAACTGCAACACAACCTAATACTTCAAATTTAGTCCCAAACGTAAAAGGTGTCGTTATTTGCGCTCTTTGCCAAATGGAGTTGGCATACCACACCAGCACAACAGTAATGTGGGATCATCTGAAACGGAGGCACCCCATTGTCACTCGTGAAGGAGACAATAACGTAATAACGTTGGCTAAATTAATTTCATGTTTGCGTAGTTTGTTGTGTTGCTTGAGCTCTGCGCACTTCGGTGGTGCTAGCTAACTATTTTAGCTCTCCGTGCAGTTTGTTCGTGCTAGGCTGGTGCTAGGTTAGTAGCTAACGTTAACGTTAGCTAGCTACTGGCGCCTAGACAGATGTGTTTAGCTAACGTTAGTTATCATCTAATGTTGGCTTGAATTGTAGCTAGCTTACAGCTATCTATAGTAGCTAACGTTAGCTAACGTGAACGTTAGCTACTAACCTAGCACGAACAAACTGCACAGAGAGCTAAGATGCGTTGGTTAGCCTTGCACCACCAAAGTGCACATCTGCTAGATCTAGCTAACGGTAGCAAACAGATTGCAGTAGCTTTGTACAGGAGAGATTTATGTTGGGACTGTAAAACTGAAAACAGGAATTTTATATTGTGTTAAACACTCTCAGGAATGTCTATACTGCACTGCACGGTATTTTTTTGCACTACAACTTATTATTTTTTTAGAGTTATGAGAGAGTTATGTTTGTACTGTAAAAGAGTAAACAGGCTGGCCTTTCATTTTGTATAACATTAAAATAATTGTATTTATTTAATTTTGTGTAAAGCAGAAGATTTTTTGCTGTGCAAAACTGTTTAATAAAGTATATTAAGATTTCTTTTGGTATTTATCTGATACATTATGGTTTTTATTAATCGAGCAACAGAAAAATAAACGTTAGATTAATCGTCCAATTAGTCATTATATTAGTCGACTAATCGATAAAATAATCGCCCGATTAATCGTTTAATAAATAATCGTTTACCCCCAGCCCTAGTGTGAACGTGAGGTGTAAACGTAGCAAAAGATTTTTTTTTTTGATTCTTTTTTGGGGCATTTTTTGGCCAAAAAAAGAGGACAGCTGGAGACATGAAATGGGAGACAGAAGCAAGCAGCAGACATGACATGAAGCAAAGGGCCGCAGGTCGGAGTCGAAGCCGCGGCCCTTTGCTTCATGTCATGTCTGCTGCGTCGAGGAGTAAACCTCTATATATGGGCGCGTACTCCACCAGGTGAGCTACCAAGGTGCCTGAAAATCGTATTTAAACCAAAACGTAGCAATGTAAACGTAGCCTAAATGAACATCTATGCCCAGGCCATAACTATTAAAATACATAGTAGCTAATTCTTACCTACTCACATAAAAACGGTGCAGTAGACATTTTGATTAACAGATGACGTTGTTGTTGTATTCGCGAGGGTAAAGTTTGAGTTTCTGAAGTCATTATCGCAGCTTACTTTTAAATCTCAGGCTTAGTGTATTCCTAAGATTCCTTCAGACAATCCAGTTAAATATTAAATTAAATCAATATTAGACAGGAAGTCTTCCTCATCTTCATCTTGTGTTGTGGCGACCCTGGTAGGTGGGGATTTGGTGTCCTCCAGTAGCTTTTTCTCCAGAGCTGCATCTTCTGGGCTAAGCTCCTCTCCTTTGGTCATTACATACACAAAATATTGAAAGCCTTCTCCATAGCTGTACTTCCTAATCGACCAGTTGTACTCGGTGCGAGCATAGAGGCGTTTCCTGAAGAAGGGTTGGGCGAAGGTTACAGAGACAAACCGTCCTCCAGGCTTCAGGCAGCGGCTGATCTGGGAGAAGAATAAGAAATTAGGAGAGGAAAAGAATTAGAAGTATTTACCACCAAGACCCACTCCATTTTAATTCCCACCATCAACAGCAGCCACCTCTACCGCTACCTGAGCAGCCAGAGTTGTTGAACCATTTGGAGTTTGTTATCACCACAGTATCATCGCCAAGATCAATTATACGCTTGATAACTTAAAGCTGATAATGCCTCAGCAGCAAAGGTTTTAGGCATTTTAGGTAGTTTTCCTTAAGGAAAGGCAGTGCTGTGGGAGATGCAATGTTCTAAATTATATCCAAATCTGAGTCACAAAAACTGTGACTACTTGTTTGACAGATAGACGGACACCAAATTCCCTCAAATCGGCATCTCCCCAATCAGGCACATGGCACTGCATTACTATAAGCCAGAGCAAACGTTAAGCACCATTTTCAGTCCACAGAGCTGGCTGAGCAGCCATGCAGTCTGATAACACGGTTTGACAGCACGAAAACTGTGAGGGTCCCTTCATATGAATAATTGTTGTTTTGGGTCCATCAACACTCCAGTGTGTTGATCCTTCGTGTAAGATACACGTGTGCATCAGGACGCATAAGCTTCAGAGGGATGCAGTGCTCAGGCAAACAAGAGTACACACACGCACACAATGTGAAAACTGACACAAACACAAGCATGCAGAGACACATTTAGTTTCTCCAGAGACAGAAGTGTGTGTGTGTGGGAGTGAAGGGACAGAGTCTTGCAGAGAAGCGAGCAACACATATTTTGTATTTCATACCTCAAAACATGCAAACTGGATCAACGTATTGTTCTAATGCATTGCTAGAGGATAACTCCAGATGTCATTGCCAGGCAGGGCACATTAGCAGAGAGACAAAAGGCACAAAAGGTGACACCTCGGATTATCACGTTCGGATAAAATGACTTTGCTGTGGCCGACAACAAAAAGAAACGTATGGCAACGTGCGGCTTAAAAACCACAGACAAAGATGTAATGACTTTCAACATTTGAGGCAACGTGAGTTGAGGCTAACAATGTTCTCTGACCAGCTATGGCTTAAGCTAATATTAGCTAGCATTTAACGGTACCATTTGAAAATATATTTAAAAAAAAGAATAAACCCTCAACACTGTTAGTGTGGTAGAAAAATTGTTGTATTCAAGATTTGATAGCCAAAATGTTGTCTTTTAAAATCAGATGTTTCTAATGTTAAAGTCCTGTAATTCAGATTCAGATAACTTTATTAGTCCCCAAAGGGGCAATTCAGTTTTACAGCCAACCCATCCATTAAGGGTTAAACTAACTTGTAAATAGTACTGCAGCAGTCATACATCCCCCTGTATACAGAAGCTTCTCTCTCTCTCCCGTAACATCTACACGTTTACACATGACCCAATCATTACATTGTTATTATTATTATTATAATGACTTATTTATGACCAGAAAAACTAAGTTTTGGCCTTGAACATGACTTGGAAATGGTTGGACTTGACTTGGAACTTTACAATTCAGACCTGAGCCTTACAAAGCAATTGTTTAATTTTGAAATGTTATATTAGCCATCAACACCATATTGTTCCAAGGGATCGGTTAACTAAATATAAACATGTAAGAAACCGTTCTGGAGACATCATTTATAAGCTAATCCATGAGGCCCTAATGCCATACACTGTAGATACAGTACATGGATGTATGAGAAGCTGCTGCATTGTGTCTATGGACGGCTGGGCTTTGAACACAAAGGGAACTGGTGTTGAGCTCACGTGTGACTGTGGTGAAAGCTGGGATGGTAATGTCATCCAGCCTACTAGGAGTAGTTGTGGTTTGTACTGTGAAGCCCCCCCCCCCCTCCACCCTACGCAGTCCTGGGGTCTTTGGAGAGAGGAGTCACTTTGAGACGAGCACGTGTATTCAGCTCTTCTCACATGATTCATCTCCACCAGCAAGTAGCCTGAACATGAATTATTCACTCTCCACTGTGACATGGAGGAGAAGCGAGAGGAAGAGTGGAGGGGTCGGTGAATGTGGGGTGGAATGGGTAACATAATGCACAGCAATGGTGGGAAAAGGCTTTGGGTGATTTAGATTAGGGACTACCTGACAAAAACATGGCAGAGTTGAAAGGACTAAGAGTTGAAGCCATGAGTCACAAAAAAAATGGAGCGGATTACATATTTTGTTCAAAACCTTGCTTTTACTTCCCAAGGCTGTCCAGACATCTGAACTGTTCCTTAACCAAATCATATAGCCAGGTGATGTTTGTCAAGAAATAGCTGCCACAGTGAAACTATATGTACATACACTTTCTTTTCCTTTTCTGTGCTTTTTCCCAGAAAGGTAACATAATCCAGTATATCATCCATTTTTATAAATACCTTTTCTTATTTACATTATGTTTTGTGTGTTAAAAATATAAATAAATATATAAATAAAAACAAGAAATATAGAAAAACAAAACAGAAATAGCGCCACAGTATAAGCTAACTCCTCGTTTGACCCCACCGCCACCTTTTTGGTTTGTTACATACATAAAATACAACTTGTATTGTATAACACATCTTTGGAGTTGTTTAAAGCCATATTGTTTTGCTTTTGACAGCTCTAGGCTAACCGTTACCCTACTTCAAATTTTAGTGCTAAAGTAGCCTAAACAAGTGCTGGACCGCCCCCTTTTTTTATATTAAACCATCCAGTACCATATTTGTGCTATAAAACAAAATACTTAGTAGCTCAGTAGAACTGCACAGAATTTTTTTTTTCTCCCAATATCAGTTAAAAAACATAAATCAAGTTCAAAACGAACTATGAAAAAGATGATTGCATCGTTCCCTTTTCCCTTTAAAGCAATACTATGTAACTTTTAACTGCAGCTGTAGTTCCAATGAGACAACCTTAAGGGGGACCGAAGCGGGAAAAGTTACATAGTGTTGCTTTAAAAGACATTCTTATAGTTCCCTCAGAAAGCCAGGTCTTATGTCAGATTGCTGGAACTTAAAAAAGTCAGAGAACAGTACAGGTGGAGCCCTCCGGAGGCTTTGGTGACTGAGTAAAGCAGGGGTGGGAGCTAACAAAGTGCATCATTCTGACTTCACCTCTTCAGCCATTATTCATGACACTGAGATGTATGGGTGCAGTGTAACTCCAGAGCCTTTATGTCCCCGGTGATCGGAGGACTGACGTCACTGCAACCCAAGACGACACTGAAGTATAGCAAACAGCTTGGCTATAGCTGTGAGTGACTGCTCGGAAGCTAGGTTGGCGTTGGGAGGACAGCTTGAACTGTCAATTATGTTATGCTTAAGACCATTTTAAACAAACTGACACAGAGTCACACATCACATTACCCCATCCCTATTTATGTGTTTGCAGGATACATTACTGACGGAGATTCTCACGCTCAACACGGGCACGCACGAATGCATTTCACAGGAAATCCTCATGAGGAGGACGACGATGCATTGAGTGTGGTGAGTCATACTCATACACATTTTGTAGCCCTGGGACTATGTAAATCCTCCACCCACACGTCAGAGTGGTGGTATTACTACGATAAAGGATCAAGAGTGGCAGGTCTGTTCACATGTGATGATGCGCTCTGACTTTGACGGATAAACAAGGGTTTGATTTAGTGTCTAATGTAATGAGTCTCTCACCTGATTCAACAGGTGGAGGAGGGCTCACCGGCTGTTACACCCAAACAATGGAGTAAGGAAACAGCATCCCCAAAACACTGAGCCAGTTTTCAACATCCACTCTGAGTCTGACATCTGTAAGCCGATCCTAAGTGGGCCACAGGGCTTCTCCAAGATGACAGAGGAAACCACTTTGTTAGCGCCCATCTTCACACACTCACACTCCATTGAAACCATTCCTCAACTCTCACTCACACTCACACTCACACACAAACACACACACACACACAATCATAGTCATTCCTGAATTATTCAGTGCCGTGGCAGAAGCAGGTGTCAGAGTGTCAGAGTGACCTGACCTGTCTTGAGTGTACTGAAACAAAAAGGTAATATGAGATGTGGAGTTCAGACCCCCATAAGGAATTCGAGGTAATCCCACTGCCATTTTAAGATGTTTAACAATATTTTGATATGAATCATTCTATTGTATATGAAAGAGTGATACTATTAATATTCCTAGTAAGTAAACTATGTGTTCGGGCAAGTGGAATACCTCATGCAGTTGTCCCATCGGGCAAGTGAAAAATAAATGTAATCTTGTGAGTGAGAGCAGCTGCTCAGCGACAAACGTGTCAAGCGAGCTAACCTAGTAGCAGAAAAAAGAAGGCCAGCAACGGCACAGGAGAAAGGCAACAGGGAAACAGCGTGTACAGCCAGAATATATTCACAAAATATTCAAATGTATCACAGTGAGTTAAAGAGAAACTTGTCAACCAATTCTGTGTCTGCAACGCGTGCCATCTGGAGGACTTATGCAGGCAGGTAAACGGGAAGCTCCAGGGCGCTGCATCTAACGTTACTGCCCACTTGGCAGTGACAAATTTTCGGGTTAATTTTGACGCAGTCTCGCTTTGCCAGACCTTCCTCCACAGCATTGCGGAGGCGGGTCTGGCTAGTCCACACAGCATTCCGAGATGGGAGAAAAATGTGCTCTGTTTTTTTGGCATGTCAATCGTCATGGCTGGCGCTAAGCACAGGGAAAAGCCACGGTGCCGCTGCAAAATAGCCTCGGGAAGTAACTTGTTTTTGTGTATGTTCAAAAGTAGTTTTAGTCGTGCAACAGAAAACTCAGACTAACAAGACGGTGTAAAAGTACAACATTCTAGAGGCTTGTGATAACAGCAAAAGGCACCAGCACTGCACAATAGCTGAAAAGGCCAAGAAGTGCCTGTTCCTCCAGCCAATTGAAGAAATAAGTCCCAGCTATGTAATTGGTACCTGCTAATGGTCTGTTTTGTATATTGTTTAGAATCGTCCCAACTATGCAATTGTTTTGTATATTAATCAATTATAATAATTGTCCAAATCCCTGATTATTTTTTTTTTAATTTTTTTATTAGGCCTACATTTTCCATTTCGGACAAGTAAGTTTGACTATTGGGCAAGGAAAACATTTCAGCTTCATGTCAAGCCCTGCTTTTTGTGATCACCCCATTAAGAATGAATTTTGTAGACATGACCAAAAACGTCTTTGTAATGGGAGAAACAAATGAACTTGTCTAAACCTTTGAAATATTAACTTTGTATATGTCAGTCCAAATCCCTGCCTGACCTTTCCGCCTTACTCGGAGAGAAGATAAGTTGTTGATCCAGGGAGAATGACATTTCTTCTGCTCCGCAGGCTTTCATTCTCCAGGTGTGTGTCCTCAATTTCTCCTATTCATTGCTTTGTCTTCCTGTCCTCACTGGACTACAATAATAATATTCATCCCTCTTTTATCTCCATTCTCTCCTCTCTGAGATCAGGTTCGCCTCAGGATACTGTTCATGAGAGATGGCTGATTATCGACAGGGACAGGGTGGCAGGTGGTCACATCTTACTCTGTGATATCACTCTGCAGGACCTTCAGGTTACACAATCTGGGTTCATCTGAGATTGAAAAGGTATGTTTGATCAACACTGATCTATTCATAATGGCACAGATGCTTTAGAAAAAAAAAAAAACATTAATAAGAAACTGAGCTAGAGAGTTCATTCATGACCTGGAACTGGGTAGTAAGTATTAGAGAAGGTAAAAAAAAAAGAAAAAAAATCATAACTCAAGGTTCACTTACCATCTTTTTATTTGAGCTTTAAAGCACATTTCACGGCCTTAATCTCAACTTCAACTCTTTGCTTTCGAAGACCACGGCGTCTCCACTTTCTCATGGTTCTCCTGGTTTTAAAGCTGCTGTATAGTGCGTAGTTTCTGTCGCCCCCATGAGGAATTCTAAGTAATGACAACGACACTGTCGGCGCATCCACATGACGCAAGCCTTCAGTGATCGCGCACCTACTTCTAATACATTACAAAACCCATTACTAACCTGTTCAAGAGCAGTTAGGCGACATCCCTGTCTGACCTCAGTCCCTTTTCTTTTTTTCAGCAATCTCCAACTAGGAAAAGCCAGTCCTTCCAGAAAAACGCGGAGTTTTTTTGTGATTGTTGCGGGCAAAAATCCTTGATTATGCGGCACGTTTTCTTAAAAAATGCGATGGAATATGCGGGAT
Organism: Perca fluviatilis; assembly: GCF_010015445.1. Classification (NCBI taxonomy): domain Eukaryota; kingdom Metazoa; phylum Chordata; class Actinopteri; order Perciformes; family Percidae; genus Perca; species Perca fluviatilis. The sequence goes on along the minus strand of NC_053122.1, from coordinate 26,298,259 downwards.
ATTTATGCAATTTTATGCGATGAAATTGCCGGAACTTGCAAAAAATGCGGTTTGATGAAAAAGAGAAGAAAAAGTGATTCCCCCAACACCCTGCTTTTTTTAAACTTAATTTCCAAAAATAGTTTACAGATATTCAGTCATTGCAATAAGTAAACAAATAAGATACAAAAATATATACAAATAATATAATATTAAAGTAAAAATAAAAGTAATAGTCTAAACAGAGGGAAATAAAAGATACAAAAGAGACAGACTTTCAAAAATCGTTAATAATATAGACAGCAGGAGCACTTAAAGAAATTTGAGTAGACTTCAGATATTAAGATAGCTTTCTTATTGGATACCAACTTAAGAGACTCAAAGTACATGTCAAATTCAACCTCCAAGCACCATCGCTTTTCGATGATGTTCACGTCGAGTAATTACGTCACTTCATAACGTTCCCATGGCAACAGGGGAAAATGGCTGCTCTTGTGTGAAGTAAACAAACGCTAAATTTTTTCAACTTTCTGCTAAGATATATGTGACTTTTTTGCAACGAAAATGCGGGGATTATGAAATCATGCAAGCACCATTGCGCAGAAATCGGCAATTTATGCGGCGAAAGTGCGGCATATTTGAAAAAATGCGGCCCCCGCATGAATATGTGGACTTTGGCTGATTATGCATTGAATTATGCGATCGCATAATCACATTTTTTTGGGAGGGACTGAAAAGCCACACCAATTGTTATCTGATTTGTCTTCGCCGTTGGTCACTTTCCTTTTTGGGGGATTTTAGTTCTTCTGCTGAACGTGTAGGTCTTTTCTTAGCAGTACAATCACTGACTGAAACATTTTGTGGGCGCTACTTCGGGTTTTCCGCCATGCCTTCACCTGTTGCAGCAGTCCTTGTCGTCTACAAAGCTGAACGCTGCCGTACTCTGAACGCTGCCGTACGTGAAGTGATGCGTAAAACGCATCACTTCACTTGAGCTTCTGCGCCCGAATGTCACCGGACTGCACCATTTAGTTAGCATAGCCATACTGAGAAATCCAGAGAGAGTTTGGTCGAGCTGATAGTCTTAATTAGCTTTTTATCAACTAATTTGGCAATGGCTTGCCACTGTCGCAATAGCCACTGCTAATGCTTGCTCTTGAGGGAATTACTGTAATTGTTGGGGTTTTGGAATTTATAGAGTGTGGTCTAGACCTACTCTATCTGTAAAGTGTCTCAAGATAACTCTTGTTATGATTTGATACTATAAATAAAATTGAATTGAATTAACGGACATTCATTAATATAAAATAGTCGCGCACTGTAGCTTTAAGTTCACCTGGTGCGAGCTGACTCTCGATCACATGCTAAGTAGTGTCGCGATGCCAGACCGATCCCCACAGAGCTGTGTCAGCGCTGGAGTATCATCTATTGTGGGATAAGGGAAAAAAATGCATGTATTTCTTTACAACAATCACAAACGCCCTGGGCGGCGCTAAGAACCAGATGCAGCGACCGTGCCCTTGCAAAATAGATAGCTGAGAGGGACGGACAACCGGCATCTGAGAGTTGCGCAGAATGTCAGGCTTTATCCCAGCAATGTACATCCGTTGAGCCAGACTACATGTTGAGTGGCTTACAGATCTTCAAAAAAGTCAAGGACGGCAAGCTATGACTGACCAGGGTCCGATGTGTAGTCTGCTATGCTTCTCAATCAAGTCACAATAAGAGTTCATAACTTATGATCACCTAATATGACACAGTGACCATCTGAAAAGACAAAAACATATCTGTTGGTCCATCCTGGCGTTACATATCCTTCAGACAAACATGGTAAAATCAAAACACTGTTGCTTGCCGACTAAAAAGTTATTATGGTTTTGTCCATTCTGAACTGATGATGGAGGCTTTAGTGGGGGATTAGTGAGAGGTGGATCCTCCATGTACATTTGTGTGTGTGTGTGTGTATGTGTGTGTGTGTGTGTGTCTGTGTGGGTGAGGCAGAGCTGATCAGTGGGTAGAGACAACAACAGAGTGCTATCTCCGGTCAGTAGACTTGTACGTACCACAGCCTACACACACACACACACACACACACACACACACACACACACGTTTGTGCCCACAAACACACATGCATGACTATGCAGTCTGTGCAGCCCTTAAATGTGCACGTACGAACACATACTAGAACTGGGGCAGAAAGAAAGCGAGGAGGTGGTGTACTTTTTATTTAGGTCATATTTTCATATCATATTTTATATATTTCTTCCCATCTTCTCGGTGGTTGTTTACTGGTCTCCTGCAGCTCTGCAGACCCCCTCGCTGCAGCCCACCGCCACAAGGGAAGGAATGTGCAGTTGAAATCAACCGCTCCTCTTCCTTTCCATTTCACAAAACGTGAACACGAAGAGAGTGTGGGCGAGAGGAACAAGGAGAATAAAGGAGGGGTGGTGAGAGAATGAAGATGGGGAGGGGAGTGAGAGAACAAGGTCTCAACACCGGCCCCCTAACAAAGCAGATCTGCTCTTCCCTCCAGGGATGCAACAGCCTGCTTTGCTTCCTTCATCCCTCCATCCCTGTTTTATCCCTCCCTTTCTCTTCTTCTTTCTCCAAGCTCCTGCCTTGAAGAGCCAAATGTGCACACGCTATAGTCACTAGCTATAAAGGCGCCATCTGCCCTGAAGAAGCAAGTATAAATTTGCCTGACCGAGTGGGCTGTTGCTGCACAAGCAAAGCGTCTTCCTCGGGAACATGTTTTAAAAGGAAAAATTTAAAATACCTTCCAAAATGTATGATTTTAACGATGATAGCGGTTTGCTTTTCGATCTAGGTGTTCCATATGCACAAGAGCAAAACAACATAATAAACGGGCATTATTTTGATCACACATATTCATTTACACAGAGACATCATCCCACTGAAAGTATTTGACAGTACTTGGCACAGTAATGAATAACGGGGAAAACACGAGTGTAAGATTCTTTCTCTCCACCCTCCAACTCCCTGTCTCCCTCATTCTGCCCACCCACCTTTCCTCCCCCGAATTTCCTCTCTGCTACCCTCCTCCCCTCCCCTCCCCTCCCCCCTCCTCACCCCCATCACCTCCGCCCACCCACTGCACAGATAAATTATACATCAGAGACCTTCTCTCCTTTTCCCTTCTCTCCCTCAGCATCTATCCACCCTTGCACTGCTATAGGACAAAAGATGGCGCGTTTGTTGCTCGAGTGAAACATAGAAAAAGCTGACACTGATTCAAAAAGGAGATTTGGAGGCTTGATAGTTTCTTGAATATCTGTTCTGATATAATTCAACTTGTGTGGGCGTGTGGAGGCTCGGGCTACCTAAGAAGACAACAACATCCTGCCTTTCAAGTAGGCGCATCCCTTCCTCTCACACCTCGCGTTGTCATGGAGACAAAAGTTTATCTCTGGTCACGGTAACGTATTTAGGTCAGAACGGGACACCTCTCAAGAAAAAAAAAAACACCAGGCGGCAGAACAGTGAAACTCGCGCCTTCGTTAGATGACAAGATGCCAAAAAAGTTTGGATAACAAGCAGCACGGATATGAGAAAACAGCTTAAACTACACAATGAATGTTTACAGTGGAAACAAACATCAACATTGCACTGGAATTTGAGTCTGCCGATGAGCCTGACTGTCAGAAAAGTCTTTCCCAGCAGCCGAATTAGTGGCTTGACTTTAGGTAAATGCAGGAGTTCAATAAAGACAAGGAATTACTTTTTTTTTTTTTTTTTCTACAATAAACGTAGCTTGGAACTGGGTCACTGCTGATATGTTTACAAAGTGCTTTTTTAACGATGAAGAAAAAAGGAGCTGTGCCTTGGTCATTTCCCTTAAAATGAGGGAAACTCTTGTCTTCAGGCAAATTTATAACAGTGTGCCAATGCTGTGAGATGCAATGTTAGTGCGTGTATGGGGGTGTGTGTGTGTGTTGTGTGTCCATGTCAGTGCGTGGACCCCTGTCTAACCTATCAGCATCTTCACATTTAGCTGCAACATTCTTCCCTTATGGCAATCCGGTACACGCAGAGTTAAAATTAAAACCTCCCTTTCTTCCCTTTTCATCAAAAATAACAGTCTCTGGCTTTTATCTCTCCTTTCTTCTTTATCTCTCCCACTCCCTCTCACAGCCTCTTCACCCGTTCTGCCTTCCCTTTCCATTGGGGACCAGAGAGAGGTTTGCTTTAATTACTGAACTACTTTTCACACCGGCAGAGAAAGACAGAGACACACTTCAGACACCCACACCCGCCCACTGTCATGCTCCCAGCATCCTTGCGCTGCTTTTAATGCCTAGACTCCGAAGCCTGTGTCTGTGTGTGTGAGAGCATTTTGCTTGGGTTTCATTTTGTAAAAACTTTCCGCATCCACGGTCACTACATTATAGCAGTCACAGATAAATATGCTAAATTAATGAAGCAATGTTTGCTATTCTTGGTGCAGTATGATGAAAAAATGATGTAGACTTTGTGAAAAACTTTGTACTAATAGGAAGGCACAGAGTCAGCAAATGTCTAATTAATACACTCATCTGCTTTTCAGAACTGTAAAAAAAAAATAAAATAAATAAATCTTAAAACTCAGAGGAATATAAGCCGTGGAGAAACTGGAGCAAAACGTAATCGGCTGGTACAGTGACACGTTTGGCTTCGAAGCAGGAAGAAAAGGAGGGAGGGTGTTCCCCTCTTTTTGGCTCGCTCCCCTTCCCTCCCTCTGCGCCTCTGTTTCCTCAGGCTCTAAATCTGACGCTTAAAGCCCAGGACACTTATTACACTTATCAAGCCCTCGCTTGCACTTATACAGTATGTAATTATCCATTAAGTTCTTGTGGGTAGACTTGCATCAGCAGCGGCTGGGTAATTAGTTTATTGTAGCCATTCTCTATTAAGCAACACTTGCAGCTTACAACTTACAACACAGCTAATATTTTGCTAATTTACATGATTAGTTTTTAACCAGAAACTGCCACTCCATATTAAACAACTTCGACGGAAATGGAAGAAGTCAATAAACAGAGAGAGACATTGTGGACAGATCAAGAGCCAAAAGAGAAACAAGTACTTCAATAAAGTCTTTGGCGAGCCGGAGATAAAGCGTTTGGCAGCAGCTGGAGATGGAGGGAGACACAGTAAGAGAAGCAGAGAAGGAGGGAGGCAGAAAGGGAAGTAAAATGGGCCAGTGTGTCTGGCTGCTGAAGGGGTCTCCCGCGGGACGGGGAAGGGGGGACAGGACAGCCTGGTGGAGGTTCCAGCAGCACACTAACACAGTCCTGTCCATTCACTGGGCCAGTAGCACGGGGAAGCCACTAAAAACGGAAACCAACTAAATGTTACATGACACAAAACTGACACCGGAACCACAGCTCTGAGGAAGTTCTTTGGGAATGTTGGCTGTGTTGGTCTCACTTTATCTCTCTCTCTTTTTAAACTACATAACTTGTCCATGAACATTGCAACTAATATCTTACCCTCATCATAGTATTGTAGTATTACAACGGCCCCCCAGTGTTTCCTAGAGGGCTGTCACTTGAAATTGAAACTATTGCGCGGACGTGGTAAAAAGTAAATCAAAAAATCTGTTTGAATTCAAAGTTCTCAGCGTATAAGCCCAACAGTCTCGCACCGTTCCTCATAGAAATGAATGGTGAGAAATTCAGTGTGAACGCAGCCACCACATATTTAGGATTGGCTATGTGGGTTGCGTTCAAATTAAACTGGAACACATTATGCATCGGTATGAATTTGTTGTAACTCAATTCTTTTGAAAAAGTGACAGCCCTAGTTTCCTTATTGCGCGCGTGAAGCTGTACACAAGTTGTAGCAGCCATGAGTTCTGTGTTTGACCAATCAGAGACATTCACCCCTGCAAAATCACCGATGGCACCAGGAACTAGGCACTAGGAACTGGCCTCTTCTTGGCCTCTGGAAAGTTTTTTCATCTCTATTGGCCTTATGTGTTACTTGTAGGGCTGTAGTCGACCAAAGGAAATCTGGATCGACTAAAATTCCTCTGTACCTACTCTTCAACAAATCTTTTGGTCGATGGGGGAAACAAAATCTGCCGTTATCTCTAGATCTAAATTGGCCACAGAGCAGTCTACCTGCTATTGTAGTGTGTCCATGAAAGTTTTTTTTCCCTAAGGCCAGGGTGTTTTTTGAATTCTTTGCATCGAATTCTTTCGACGTTTGTTTTTATCGCTACGAAGGAGCTTGCTACAGGTATGCTACATTCAAGAGACCATGGGATGTTAACGTACGTTACTCAGCAACAGGTGAAAATAGGGGCAAGGTTGCGCAATAACGTTAAAATGATTTGAACTTTTAACGAGGAACGATAAGTGAATTACCACCTGTATGTGTAAAAACAGCTTTATCTCACGCATCCGTTTTGTTGTTGTTGAATATATAGCCCCCCCTCCCCCACCCAAAAAAAAAAACTCAAACCAATTTATATTTCCACAAAATTGGCATGAATAATCATAATGGTATACATGCCCCATGTGTGTGCGTGTGTGTATGAGTCAAAACGAAATAAAACTTGTTTTGAACATTTTCTTTGTCATCTGCAGATTGATTTTAATCAGGGATTTTTTTTTTTTTTAGGCCATATCGCCCAGCCCTAATCTCAGCCAAAAAAACTGCTACGCCTCCAAAATGCTTTCAAGCGCTCCTAGCTGGGCATTTTCAGCTGGGAGGAAACGCATTGGTGGACACACGGCCTAAAAAAAACAACCTTAGTGATTGTCCGACCGATGTCCGAATTTGGTCCGACAAGAGCATATTGACCCTCCAATCGATCATAATGTGTCAGCGATAGTTCCTTTGTAAGACAAATATAAAATGTTCCAGAAGCCCAGAGAGACTCTTCCCACACAGGTCTCAACCCACTGGAGACCTTTCAGTGACTCATCCCACAACAAACCAAAAGTGGGTCTCCTTTGCTTTGCTTTCCTTCGCTTGCTTGGATAATCAAAAAAACAACAACACATCTAGCATCCAATTATTATGGAGAGGCACATTGCCTGAGTGCAGCAAATAAATTGTCTTAACCTTTGTCAGTTTCCCACTGGAAAGGGAGAGAGGAGAGGAGGAGCAAAGCAACACTCTGGCCTGCTGAGGGAAACCAATTCATTTGAGGTGGTGCTTGTCAGAGAAATTACAGTAACAGGCCAATTTATCATGTTTGGCCAGGGAACACTGGTACATCCACTCTGTCCTTCACTGGTTCACATACAGTACTGGTTTCTTTTGAAGCTCCACAGAGCACAACATGAATAGTCAAGATGGTTTTCTAGTGTCAGTTTGTTGCTGTATCGAAGTTGTGCTGAATAACAGTAAAACTAATTTACTGAGTGAATTAGAGTTACAAACACTAGACTGCTGCAAACGGAGGCGGCCAGTATCCATAACAACCTGAAAAAAATAGACATAAAAAACCCAAACAACTTCAGCTAATTTATTCTTGAAGTTCAGGTGCAAGAAAGCAGGTCTGCTCATCTATGTGTGCTATTGATATACATAACATATAACTGCAGGCTAAGTTGATTGTTCCTAAAGCAAAACGTGATGCTAATTCTCGTCACCACACCTCCTACATGTTCTCAAAACTACTGTACTTGAATTTGTTGCCGTCACATACCTCCTTTTTGCTGTTTCTCCATTCAGAAGTAATGTAACATCAGCGGTTTGGGTGGCAGAGTGCCTGTGATTGATAGTCTGCCAGGCTATAAACCAATACATTATTTGTAACAATAAAACATAAATTCCAGATCGGGATCAATGTTATGTGTATACATTTGAAATAAGGACCAAGAAGATTAACACACAAACACTTGCCCACATTAGATTTGTTGTTGAGGCCAGTTATGTCATCAGGTCAATTTCTTTGTGCTTGAGCCTAAAGCCCCAAAATATTAGCAACAGAATTGTTAAGGCCAGCAGCTGTGTAGTTTTGCATAACATGGAGTCCATTCTGGACTTGTTGTACAGCAGGCTTTATTCGCAGGAGAATGAACAGTACAGAACAACATTTAGTAATCTGCTCTTGTTCCATTATTAATGTTTTACCAGTGCTTGATTACACACTGTATATGCTAAACTACCTGACAGTGTCAATCACGCTTGCAAGGATTTGCTCTTTTTCACAGGTTTCATACAAGTGCACTGCACACTGATGTAAAAAAGCTTCTGCTGTCATTCTGGCAAACATAATGCCGACTTGATGTTCTATGTGATGGATTTCACAACTCAATTAAGTTTGTCAACTCGTGTGAATGAATTTTATTGCTGCATGCAAATGAATGGAAAGCAGTTATTGACTGGAAGGCTGTACTCAAAAATAATGACAAAGAAGTGGGCTGGGATTGTCTCCACGCAGCTCTTAAGAGACCATTCCCCAACTCGTCAAAAACCGATGCTTTGTCATGGCCCATGGCGTCTGATAACAACGCACAAGGCACTCACATGCACTAACATGCACAGACCGGCTTTTAAAACAAAATTAGAAAAGCTCAGATTACAACACACACAGAGGGAGTGTGACTTCATTCTCTGCTTAGGATGCCAGTTCCCCGCTAAAACTTTACATGCAAATATTTGTTTACTGTTATATCAATGTTCTGAATGTCGAGTACGGACCCTTTAACACACGACAGTAGCAGTAATTTGTATCAAATGGGCTAAGACAACCAGAGTCACAGGTTTGGTCTTTGAAAAGGTTTATCTCTCAGTCAAGAAAAAAAACAAAAAGTGTGAATTCAGCTGTTGACACATAATACAAAGTACCCAAACCTCCGGCCTATACAAGAGCGTAGGGATAAGGTGTGTCAAAACCAAAAATTGCCCCCTATCTGGGCAAAACTGCAATTATCTTCCATCTCTGTGCCGCTGTAAGACAGCATTCTTGTTATTCCCAGTTATACTGCCAACATTATAAACCAGCACTTGCTCTTCACACAAAACCAGGCCAAGACTCATTAAACACTAGATCATAAAACTGTTCTTTAACTGTGCTTCTACGGTCTCATTATACAGCAAGTATTAGAGCTTTCGCAGTCAGAGCTGCAGACTCAGGGGAAAAAGTGATGGGTTTGAGCCAAGTGTAGTGTGACTGTACTGTATGTGAGGGAGGGAGAGGGGGAACTGGATCCACATTAAAGCAGTAAGGACTAGAGACAAATGGGCAGAAAATGGTAGTTGCAGACTATAAGGTAAAGAAAAACAGATGTATTCCTTACTGGGCTTGCTTATCCTGTGACACGTGTGGGTGCGCAGGGACCTTTAATATTACATTTATTTCCCTCACAGTAATTATTTACTCGTAGTTTATCCAGCTGATATATGTGGATATCTGCCCCATATCAGGCCAAACACACTGATCTACAAGCCACAGAAAGTAGCAGCGAAAGAGCACTCCCACTGCAGTAGCCAACAAAACCATTCATAAATAAAACAATTAAAAAGGTACTCTCTGTCAACAAAGCTGTTGCAGCGAGATGTATTGTCCTGGCATCTGGCCAATGAGGGCGTCTGAACAGAGTCTGCCCTGAGGCAAACAGCATTTACTGGAAGGTGGAAGGCCCCAAAAGAGAGTTGGCTCCATTTCTGACACCTCATACTGATGACTCTCCTGGCAATGCCAAACCAACAGTACAGTAGTCTGGACATCTGCTGTTCAACAACACCTCGTCGGTGTCATTAAAGACGCCTGGGATTGTTATTAATATCCTGACAAGAAGAGTAGATGGATGGATGAAGTTGGCGAGGGATGCCAACACTGATTGGCTGGCTGGCTGGCTGGCTGGCTGTTGCAGCTCTGATGTGTTTTCCTACTTCTACCTGGTTGGACCGGGACTACCACAGTGAGTGGAGAGTAGTAGTCACTGTATGAGGATTTAAATTATTACTTGATTTAAGTCAAGTGCTTAAGTTTTAGAGAATGAACTGCTGTGGAATGCACCCCAGCATCCCCACATGCTAAATCAGCAGCGCCCTACATTTAAACAAACCAGCGTGTGCAGATATATGCAGCTAGATTGGTCAGCCCACAAGTCCCCACAGTAGATTCCTATGCAGTATCCAAGGGGCTCATTTCTTAGTTTATTTTGGTAAGGGAATTTGGCTTACACTGCTTTTCCCAATATACTGTAGGTTGTTTTGCCAAGGGTGTCTACAACCCAGGTGGCGAATGACCCATTAGTCAAAATGGACACACTTATGAACGCCGAGGTTGAATCACATGGACATTTCCCTTCAAGGGCAAAACACACTGAATATATGGATGTGTGTATGATGAGTGTCAAAACCACTTAGTAAATAATGAAAAATAATAATAAAAACCTGAGGCAATCATTATCATCTATTCATACAATAACACAATGGCAACACACTCATTTATAACCTGCAACTGGAAGGGGTCTGTGTGTTGTTTGTATGTCAAAAAGAAGAAACTGCTGAGATGTGACCTAAATTTGTTCAGCTTTCGTTGCAACAACTCTTTAGATGCTAAAAATAAAAAGTGTTGCTGACTGCTTCATATTATCAATCAGGTATGAGTCCGGTTTATTATGGGATACAACTCTGCTGACACTGAAGATGCATGTGAGGCCTAAATACAGATGTTTGGATTTAGGCTAACATTCACAAAACAAAGCTTTTAACTCCGCATCACAGTCACAACTTGGTCATTGTTGGATTTTCTTTTCCGTCTTTCACTCCTTTTTCAAATTCAAAGAAAAAAACAAGGAAGACCACTGCTGCTGCTGCTGGCTGCTTGCCGTGTGACTGTAAATGCTTTCTCTCCACAGCTGTGCTATTCTAACAGACAGATCAGTATTCCAGCTACATTTTGATTATTTATGGAACTTAACTGTAAACTCTCAGTCCTCTCTTGAGCAAAACAAGAACAAACTGGGATATGCTTCTAGCAACTGGAGACTCTTCTTTCAGTCACTTCCCTTTACTTCTGAACAGCTCCTCTGTACTAACGAGATCAATATGATCACGTGTGGCATAATGCTAAAATCCAGAAAGTCATCATCGGAGTATGTAAATCTATTCTGCTCGGTTCGATGTTATTGCAGACTAAATGTTCACTGTACTGTAATGTATTATGTCAAGCAAGTTTCAATTTGTGAGATGATTAGAGCTTCACTCAAGTGAATAAAACCCATTGGCTGCCCGGAAGGTAAGAAAAACAATAAACAAGTCATAGATTAGTTTGGGTAATGGTTAGTAGCAATGCAAAGCAAGTATACATACATTATAGTTAAACATGCAAAAACATGTAAGTAGCATATTGTGAAATATGCTGTAAGTACAGTTTACTACATAGTTTCAATGTTGCATGTTAGCCTGATTTCTATGGACAGTAATAACAAACATCATCAAGAGTGCTTTCCCAGAGCTAATCCCAAAAGGGGACTGAACATCTTGCCGCTGGCATCATAGCTGCACATCAAAGTCTGAAAAACTCAACAACAACAAAAAAATTCATAAATCAAGTGCTTCAAAATGCTTCGAAAAATAAAACCCCCTCATTTCTATTTACGGTTTCTGGCCCATCTAGTTAATAACCACAACAAACAATCAAATGCTCACTGCTGTGAGCTGCTTTGTCCAACCTTAAAATGTCACATCCAATTCAACAGACACTCAATAGTGCCCTTACTCTGCGCTAAGTACTGGTGAACTGTTGCCATTATTTTGGAGCTATTTTTGTGGCAGCAGTAGATCCTGCAGGCAGAATATGCAGCATGTAGACTGTTTCAGCAGCATCTAGTCACGTGTCCCAAACCAGGTCAGCTAAAGCATTAGAGGGGTGGGCTAAAGCTCGCCTCACACCCTCCATTCTGTGATCTAAAGTACTGCTTTGACTGGGAAAAAGGAGATGGAACTTTTTCATGCTTTACTGAGCAGTTCTGATATGATCTGAATACGGTTTTAGAGGAACATGCATCTGACTCATTGGTGTGTATCATTTTGCATGATAGCACATCAAAACATTAGTAGTAGCAAGAGCTGATAGCACCTCAGCAGCAGGCGTAACGCGGTCGCTCCATCACTCTGTCGCACCTTCTGTTTATTTGTGCTCTGCTTATCTGTCACTCTTTTTTTTTCAGTCCCTCTCTCTGTCCCTCCATCTCCCTTCGTCTGAATGACGACTGGATGAGCAACTTGGATTCAAGAAGCTGTGCTTGTTTTGTGAAAATTCAGCGTGGCCCTAGGCTGTTGTTTTTCATAATTAAGGACTGGAGCGACAATCTGGCTACAAACACAACCCTCAACAGACAGGGACGTTCACACGAACGCCGGGCTGTTCCAAAATAGCCATACTGTACATGTCGCAGCAAACTGATCACATACAGTAGTCCCAAAGCGGAGGCATTTAAGAGCCTTAGAACTGTTCTGAACACGCAAGACGAGAAAACATCCCATCCCCTGCCCTCCCAACCCTTTACACACGAGTAGCTTTGTCTTCTGAAAACTCTGCTGTTATCTCTTCTTTGCCGTCTATTTCTAAATTTGAAGTGACACAAAAGCCAAGTCCACTTTTTTCCCCCGTTTTCTGTATAATTGCATTGGCAAGTGGTACAGCTATTTCAAGCTCTTGAATATCTCTCGTGTGTTGTATATACACAACACAGAGTGACATCAAATTGAGGATTTCATAGGACGCGAGAAAGATAGAGGGGGGAGAAAAGGAAAATATCACAGATTACAGATGGACACAAGCATATAAATTAAGAGATTAGATGTTTCGGACAAATGTCAGGTGAACTCACACGGACATGGTTTGTATCCTTTCAAACACTGTAAAAACTGCTTTTGGGGCATTTCTGCCTTTAATGGATAGGACAGCTGAGATACGAAAGGGGAGAGAGAGGGGAGAGACATGCAGGAAACCGTCACAGGTCGGACTCGAACCCTGGACATTCTGCGTTGAGGAATAAACCTCTACATATGTGCGCCCGCTCTACCAACTGAGCTAACCTGGCCACATTCATCAGGAACATTAAAAGTAATTGTGGCGTGTTCAGCAGCCTGATTTGAAGCTAAAATCACAACATGTCGAGATTTACTTTCAAGATTTTTACCTTTGAACATATGGAGGATGATGAGATTTGGATGATTAAAATGACTAAAATACTCAAGTTGATTCAAATTGCATGAACGTATACATTAATTATTAATATAATAAGAATTTCTCGGTGGATTTAAAATGCATATTTTAAAGGTTAAAATCAAACCCACAGTTTCCATCTCTATTTCGGTAAACAGAAGGCGGACAAAACAAACTTTCCCTTTTCCGAACACCTCTCGCCCGGCGATGGCACGATGGGATGCACTGCACTGTCACCTAGTTTCCATGGTAACCTGTTGCTATGGAAACAGGCCCTGGATCAGACTCGGGAGTCGGGTGGTGGAGATTTTGTTGCTGGAGAGGCAGAGGGAGGTGAGGCTAGAGAAGCAAAAAAATAAAATAAAAAATAAAACAGGGAGAGGAAAGAGAAAACAAAATAGATAGGATAGAAAGTAAAGTGGAGGAGCTCCAAAGAATTATCCAAAAATCAACGCAACTCGCTTTTTTAGGGCACAGTTCACTCTACATCCTCTGATCAGAGCTGGCTGGTTTATTACTGGGATTTTTTGGGGATTCGAGTGTTTGATAGTGAACATGATCCCACATAGGAGAAAAGGAGGGAGAAGCCTCATTGACATTCATCTCACTCGTCTGTTGGTCTCGTACAGCAAACATTACATAAGCACTGTGATGGCTGATGGCTGGCACTACAGCCAAACACAGAGTAACAGGCTTTCTCTGCATGTTCTACTTTTCTTTTCTTTTTTTTTATATCTTTGTGAGGACCAATTTGAATTTTAGACATTACGGGCAAGGACATTTCAAACTCCCCTCATTTGTTTATGAAGATATACGAGTGTTGAGGGTCAAGGTGAGACTTAGTTTAGTTACAGGTTCACAGGTTTACAGCATTCGTGTTATGCATGTAGTGATGATGATGATGATTTAAGGTCAACAGAGGGAATAAAAATGAGAGTCCTCATTAGAAAATCACAAGAGTTTGTGTGCATATGTTTATGTGTTTGAATGCATGCTTTTGATGTGTGAATCAAGTTCCAATTCATTGTCGGAAGTTATATGAATGACCTTTTTTTAAGCATCAGCCAATAGCCATGTCGGAAAAGACACAAACGCACTGAACCACATAGGATATGAGTAAAGAGAGGGAAGCGGCAAACCGCTTCATTTGTTTGTTTCTGAGAAAATATAAAGGAGGCAGCGTAAATTCAAGCCTAACACACTCATTTGCAGATGTTCGGATAAAAGGCAGTTTCCCAGAAATTACACACCGACCAGCCTTTGGAATACATTTGATTTCCCGTAATATCTTCCTGCGCACTCACCGCCCCCTCCTTAGCTTCATCTAGCTCTCTAATCTCTCCCTGGCCGAAGTTGGACTGCAGCCTGCTGGGTTAGTCTATTTAGCTGCTGTCACATAGAGAGCCTTGGAGCATGTTGTGTACTAGTCAGTGACAGACAATATGGGCAGCAACTGGCAGGGAGCACCATAGGACAGATGGATGCACAAAAACACACACACACACACACACACACACTTATTCACATAGTGTGAGGCTTATTCACTCAATCGCTCTAACAAACTGTACCTGAGAGTTCTGTCGGACTTTCTTCGTTATGGCAGCTACACGGACACAAGTGTGTGTGGAATATAAACAAGGCTGATAGCAAAGATGTGCAAACAGGAAGTGAGTTATCAACTTCATACACAAAGAAAAAACATGCAACCCCCTTTGCCTTTGACACTGTTACTATTCAAAATCATTTTAATACTTTTACTATCTAATCTAACACTACAATCTTTAGTGGTAGCCTGATTAATGTTTACAATGTAGATACAACCTCAAAATCAGACATTAAAAGGAAATGTTTGACATTTTGGGACATTTAACAGGGGGGTTACATGCCTGACTAGTTCTTGTTTGGGACCAGTCACTTTCTAGAGTCTCCTCTCGTTGCCAGGCAACAGGTCCTGACCGAGAAACAGTCAGGCACATAACCCCAATTTGTCGTTTTTGTACAGATTAAACAAACGAGATACAACATGTTCTTTAGTGAGCTTTGGAGGTGCTTGTAGTTTACCATTGCACAGAGCCAGGCTAGCTGTTTCCACCGTGTTCAGTCTTTGTGCTAAGCTAAGTTAGCCATCTGCTGGCTGTAGCTTCATATTTACTGTGAGAGGTATGAATTGTCTCAGCAAGAATGCGAATAAGCACTTTCTCAAATTGTCAAACTTTTCCTTATTTGTTACAAGTTCCTCTATACACTGGAGGCCTTGATTTAGAACTAATAAATTGCTGAGCTTAAAATATTGATGTGGCATAAAAGTTTAACTGTGATATTCCCCTGAGATTTATGTGACGCATAGCAAAAAAAGGAGATGAGCAGAGGGAACATCTGATGGTTAAGCCAAGAGAGGAAGAGAAATGAGACAAATTGTACTCTAGGAGTTGTCCCAGTTGCCTCAGGCATTACTGTTTTCTGTGGACGACTGGGAAAAAGGTTTGCAATGACTTCAGTCTGACGGAACTGATGGAGGCGATTCAATTAATTGATTGGGAGTATTACACAACTCCACTTCTGTCCAATAAAACATACAACCCACACTACCCCCTGAAACAGCATCCAAAAGTGATACTGGACATCTCTGTGATCTGTTTGTAGCAAAATGAAATCTCTTCATCCATCCATCTATCTCATCGTATGTTGACGATCTATGTTTGCGATGTGATGACAGTGTGATTTTAAACTGTGGAGAAAAAGGTTGTCTTCGTAAAGAATATAATTTTATGAGGTTCAAACATAAGTCAGCCATCTGTCAGAGGAGACAATCAGAACATGAATTCACTTTTGGAGTTAATGAGGCCTTGAAATACAATAAATTCATTTAAAAAGTGCAATTAAACGCTTAATATCCAAGTTCATTTAATGGCAAATACAGTTACATCATGTTTTCTTGCTAAGATTTGTTAAAGCTATTTATATCTGAGTAATGGCAGACATTAGGA
Source organism: Perca fluviatilis (assembly GCF_010015445.1). NCBI lineage: Eukaryota > Metazoa > Chordata > Actinopteri > Perciformes > Percidae > Perca > Perca fluviatilis. The sequence continues at coordinate 26,282,149 of NC_053122.1, read as the reverse complement.
CATTTCTTGGACTTGATTTACGTATTTCTTCATCGGCACACAGCAACCATAATGACGTTTTTTCACATATACAATATTGTGTGTGTGTGTGCAATGTCTGCCAAAAAGCCTGCCGACAGCCAGCTGCTGGCAGTTACTGTGTTGCAGATGCATAAGTCACTGTAACAGCGTCTCGCTTCTTCCAGCATGGGAGGTGTCAGTTAAATAAATGTATAATTATCTGGAGGTTGTCAAGAGGCAGTTTAGTGCGATGCCACGTTGCCTGCCTGAAGTGAATTTTGAAAGAGACTTTTCAGTGCAAAAAAATACAAAGAACTCTGTCTACACATCTGGAGCTTTGACACTGTAGGGCACAGGGTTCCATCTGTGTTGTGTGTGCTGAAACAAGCATGATGTTTTTATGCGTGTCCATTCAAGTATCTATATGCGTGTCTTTAGCACTAGTGGCCAGCTGTTCAGCAGTGGGATCCCTGCACATCTGGCAGCATGCAGTGGCCTGGAGAGGAGAGGGTATCTAGCATACAGCAATGATGAGAGGGATGGGAGAAAGAGATAAGATTAAAGACAATAGGGTGGTGGCAGAAGGATTGAGAAGATAAAAAGATGATGGATTTAGCTTCATTAAATGAGATAAAAACCAAAGGGATGCACAATGAGTGTTTGAGAGACACGAGGAAGAAGTTGAATGCACTTGTGCACTCCTGTAGTCTTGTAATTTTCCTTTTACTAGTGCAGTGCCCGTTGAAAATGTGCCTGTTTGTAATGGGCCTATTGCTTGGCCTGTGGTATTGCTGCTTGTAGAATTCTTCAAAACCAAATTGTACCCCAAAATTACTTACAGAAGGACCCCAGACCACTTCATATGCAACTACAGTGTAGGCTACTTCTACATCAGAGGAATACATTGTACTACTATATTTACCTGACAGAATCAGAATGTAATCGCAAAATATCACAATGACAATGTGGAGTAATCAGACATTAGCCTCATGGCAATGCGTTAACCACCTTGCCCGTTATGAGAGCTAATCAGCACATATCTGTGTTCATCAACCACCAGAACCAGACCGTTTGTGTGTGTGTGCTGCTCCTGCTCACTGCTCACTCAGTGTGAGAGGGGGAGGGGCCAGCGGCTACAGCAGCAAAAGACAACGTGTGCAATGATTTCTTTTGCGTTTCTTATCCAAACAACGTCAAACTTGGCACTGCACTTACTCGTGCCCATAGCAAGACACCTGTCAAGTTTGAAATCCATCGGACTAACGATTCGAGAGATATGTGCTTAACACCCACACACACACACACACACACACACACACACCCACCCACCCACCCAGACAGACAGACAGACAGACAGACAGACAGACAGACAGACAGACGTTCCTGCAATTTATAGATAGATACCAACGAAGAGAAACAACCTTGAAAACATCTGTCATTAGGAAGTGGTGAGGTAAATGTTGGACCCTTAAAAGATTCATCTTAAAAGGAGACATACTGTATCATGCTCATTTTCAGGTTCGGGCTTGTATTTAAGGTTTCGACTAGAACATGTTTACATTAAAAAAAACATTTTTCTCATACTGTCTGACTGAATATACCTTTATTCCCCCTCTGTCTGAAATGCTCTGTTTTAGCGCCTGCCTGCCACTGGGTTTCTGCCTATTCACTTAGCAAGTCATCACTTGGGGCCATCTTCCTGATGTATTCCGGGATCTTTGGTGTATAGTGTATACAGCAGACTTGGGCTGAACCCTCCATGCATTGTGAGGAGCTTTCTTGTCTATCTCATGTCCATTTAGTAACATAGGCCATGTTTTCATTCCCAATTTATAGCAGAGGGGGATCATCTCTCTCAGGGCAACTGTCTTAAGCCTGTCTGTTATTGGGGCTTGGTACCCAACCTTGGATTGTAGCTGACCTTGCGTCCTGGCTCCCCCTTGCATCTTTGTTTTACCTCGTCAATCTCACCCTGAGCGGGATTCAAATATATATAAATATATGTACAGTATATACATATTTTAATGAACCTAATAAAAGTGATCCTGGAACCTTTGAGCAAAATCTGAATCAGAAATAACTCCCACCTTTAGAACCACACAAAAACCTACGGGAAATGTTATTTAACTACTGCTTGTTGAGAAAAACACACTTGTATATCTGACAATATGTACAGTAATAATAGGAACACTACAGACTACATTAAAATCTTCACAAATATCATAAAAAAACAGTGGGACATCTACAGGAGCTTTCTCCAAGGTCTCTTCAAAGTGGTGCCAAAAAGGACTAGCTGACAATTAGTTACATGATCTGTTTGTACCTGCAGAAAACGGGTCTATTTCTGGCCAGAGGGTCAGGCCTCAAGGGTCCAAATCCGTGATCTCTCCCTGCTTCATCCACTCTTTAAAGCAGCAAATAGCTGTTACCTTAGCTATCTGGCCCATTAGCGCAAAAGTGAGGAAGTAATTTTGGTCAATTGATATGGAACCAGCATTTTGTTGTTTGGATCTCTGCCAGCAGAGAAAAATCGGTTTCCTATGAGTCTTCTGTGTTTGCGCGCTGTGGGACTGGAGTGCGGGCAGATAGAAGATCACAAGGATGAGCCATCGACCCGGGCCAGCTTTCATTGGACAGTGAAAGGTTCGGGGAGCGTAAGGAGAGGAAAAATAAAATGCAGTCGAGGAGAGAAAGTGACCCAACTGCAGGCTTGATTGACTTGCTGTGTGGAGGAAGGCCATTTTCACAGTTGGTTGAGTCCTACAGTATCTATCCAAAAACACCTCGCACACACCCTCACATGCATGAACACATGCCAATGCACAGACAGACAGCCATATACACACACACACACACACACACACACACACACACACACACACACACACACACACACACACACACACACACACACACACACACACACACACACACACACACACACACACACAAACAATTGCTCTCTCATGAATGCTCAACGATGCATATCAGATTCCCCAGATATCCGAACACATATTATGTCCAGAAAAAAAAACTTGTCTGTGGTCGACCCCGTTATGTCAGAGCAATTTTTTCCATCACGTGGGATGAGAGAATTTTCTCTGACTTCCCCTCCACGCTGCCCATACCATATACTCTGGAGTAATAGCACTCTCGTGAACATAAGACTGCATGTGCCCATGATTCCTTGACCTTTTAATGTGCAATGCATAACAGAATGCATTCCCTATCATGTGTATTAGAGACAAACATGATGATAACAGGGGTGTTGACTGGAATGAATGCAGAACAGACCCAACCTCCTTAACTGGAATTATAACTTTTAACAGGAGAACAAAACCGTAAACACAACACATTTCAGTCAAGCCTCCTTTTCCTTCCTCGCTACTCTCTGACTTTGAAAAGCCTTAATAGGAGAAAGGTGTCTCTATTGAGTCTCCTGCATTCTAACACTGTGATTGAAGAACAAAAGAGAGGAAAGATACGGACGGAGGCAGAGTGGAGTAGGGAGAGTGCATTCTATGGCAGAAGCGTCCAGAAACTGCAGACAACTAGCCTAGAAATCTAGACGCACCCTAGCGGCAGCAAAATTATTTTGCAGCCGGGGGGGTCTAGGCACGGTCTAGGGGTCTCTGTTGACTTGCGAGCTGGAAAAACCAAACTCTGGTCAGGCCAATCTATTATAAAAAGTTGGTGGGCGGGCTTATGGCTGCTGCTGCTGGGAACAGCGGTCCTCTGGAAGACTTGGAGTTAAGCTTTTCTTTGAGAAAAGAACAAAGAACGGCACGGAAGTCATTCTTAAAAAAGGAAGGTGTGTTCTGAGTTTTGCCGACTGGATATGGCAAAAGTTTAATCTATCAACTAGTTGCTCTGCCTGGTTGTAGCGCTATCCTATTGCGTGCAGAGGGAATTTGAAAGACAACCGTTTATCCCGCCCCTCGGATTGAGCCCTGCCAATGGAGAGTTCCCAGACCCAACATCTTGATGTGGGTCTGGCTTGTCAGGCTAGCAGACAACAGAAAAACAGTGCACCCTGTATAAATGACAAAGTTCATGTTTAACTGCCTGAAACAGAGATGTAAATATATATATATAGCGTTCTGTCATTATACTCATTTGAGCATGTTTACAGAATGTGTGCCACTGTTTTTAATACATCTTAAACGCAGTAATAATGATGAAGGAATACTGCAAAAGGGCCAAAGGAACAGAGATGCTCTTCTTCGCAACACCCAAAATAATCATCTGCACTTTTCCACTCCATTTCTTTCCGTTTTAGTAGTCTATGAAATGAAAGGCAGAACCAAGCATGAAGACAGCAATTATGAGGGTTTGGACAAAATAACAGGAATACCTTACCAACTACTGTAATAGCTCTACAATACTTAGTATCTTTGGAAAGTATGTCCTTTTAAAAGTAATAATGAATGACTAATATTTGCTTTTTATGGGAGTTCGATGAGAAGATTGATACCACTCTCATGTCTGTCCATAAATAATAAGGTTAAAGCCAGCAGCCGGTTAGCTTAGCACAAAGACTAGAAACAGGGGAAAACCGGTAGCCTGGCTCTGTCGTAAGGAAACAAAATCAGAGTACCAGCACCTCTAAAGCTCACTGATTAACACGTTTGATCGTTTGTTTAATCTGTATGAAAGTTGAAGTGTAGAAACGACTGGTTGCCAAGCAACCAGTGGAGACACCAGGGGGTTACTGGTCACTGCCGTGTATTTTGATCAGAGAAATTGTAAATGATAGCTTAGAGAAAAATAGTTGAAACATCCAAGTAGTGGTAGTTAGAATGCAAACTTGCAACAAAACAACTGAACAAAAAGAAGAAAAGAAAAAAGAGACTATAAGCTTTAACAGCACTGACTGTCTTGCATGACAAAATATGTTGTTACAATATATTCTTTTATATAATTAATAGTGCCAAAAGAATTCCAGTTTAAAATCAACTCAAAAAAGGGACATGATGTGTGATGTTGATGAAGGGGTACTTGAACTCATCTGGCAGGGCTGCCAAGCTACGTTTGACAAAAAAAGATTGGTTGGCAAACACTGCAGTACACAGACTGATAAGGTAGAATAGGTTCAGTGTCGCACGCACGCACGCACGCACGCACGCGCACGCACACACACACACACACACACACACACACTCTCTGTCCTGGGAAATTTGCGTGGTCTAATAATCTTCTTCAAGGGGTGTATTCCACTCCACTCTACTGTATAAAATACAATAATCAGTAAAATAAACTGAAGAGGTACATTGACAGTAACACTATAATACACCTTTGTAATAATGTATTTCTAAGTGTAAGGGTTTTTGTTTTCAGATTTTTTTTGACCACACCTCTGCCGAGCTACACTTTCTCTCACTAATTATCCTCACCTCCATCTCTTTTCCTGTCCCTTGTCTTTAGTCTTCCTCATCCCTCTCTCCTATATTCTCTTATTCCAATTAATGATCTTCCTCCTTTAGGCATCAGTTGTTTCCATAGGAACAGTGCTCTGTAGTCGATACCTGTTGTCTAGGCAACGATGAGCTGGGAAGGACATTCTGTGTGAATGTGTGAATCTGTGTGTGTGCACATGTCCCCATAACTTGATTTAGGGGCCATCCACACGGAAACACTTTTTGGTGTAAACGCACATGTTTTGCATCGTTTGGGCCGATCGTCCAAACGAATCCTGTAAAGGCACACCTGGTGCCAGGGTGAAAACGGAGCCCTTGCGGCTTCAAGTCAAATCCGCATACTTGTGTATCGATGATGTCATCGCCACACCCCTCGACCTCTAGCCTTCGACCTCTTACCCTGCGACGACATCTCATAACAACAACAGCACCTAAATAAACTGTCCTAAAGCCCACAACCAGAGCCATGTCTTTCTCTATCACTCTGCCCACAACGACTAAAACAAACGCTGCGTTCACCAAACCGCAGATTTTATTGTACGATACTATCCGTACCGCGATCACGGCCGTTTCGCATCCCATTGGCTGCCATTCATTTTACATTAACTGAGCATTTTTTGATTAGCTAATTAATTTACCGCATTTGTCCATTGTTTATTTCTAAAGTATACTACGCTCTCCGTATCTACAAGATTCGCGCCATGTACCTTGTAGTTTCTTACTTGTACCTTATGGCTACCGTAGTAGATGTTTTTGTAAACAAGTTGTAACATTGCATAACCAAGTGACTTACTGTCGCATAGCAGAGGAATTACCGTATAGTACAGGAGAAGCTCGCAGGCAGTTTCGACTTACATTAGCTGTTTAAGTTTAATTAACTAGCATTTTAGTTAGCAATAATTAGCCTGTGCCCATGTTATCTCCTCACATATACCTACACTCTCCGTCTCTGCAAGATTGGGAATGATTGAGATTTCTCTTGACACAGCTACCAGAAGACTTACAACTTTCAGACACACGTTGCTCACATCACATCTTCTTCGTCTCTCTCAGTTGGAGGCTGCGCAGTAACGCTCAGCGGAAAAGTGCTTCTAATATCCTTCACTGGTCTCCGTCCAGAGCAAGGGGGTAAGCTTCGCTTCAGAACTCAAACCTCCTATGGCGCCATTTTGATGCTACAAAGGCATCACCTCCCGTTAGCATTCCACTGACTAGCATTCATTTTGACGTCACTGGACAGTGAATAACTTTACATCTGAAGCGTTTAAAGACTTTATTTATCCATTGTTTAGTTCTAAAGAAACACGACAATGTATGAAAGGCTCCATTACCTTGTATCTCACGTTATGGCTCCGTAGCAGACGTTTTTTGTAAAAATAGGCTAACGTTTGTGTCACATAGTAGAGGAATTACCGTATAGTACAGGATAAGCTTGCAGGCAGTTTCGACTTACATGAGCGGTTTAGGTTTAATTACTAATGTTAACTAGCATTTTAGTTAGCAATAATTAGCCTGTGCCCATGTTATCTCCTCACATATACCTACGCTCTCGGTCTCTGTAAGATTGGGAATGATTGAGATTTCTCTTGGCACAGCTACCAGAACACTTACAACTTTCAGACACGTTGTTCACGTCACATTTACGTTGTCTCTCTCAGTTGGAGGCTGCGCAGTAAAGCTGGCTATCACCGGCAAAGTGCTTCTAATAGCCTTCACTGGTCTCCGTCCAGAGCAACGGGATCTGTAGCATATAGCTAGCTAGCTTGTGTTTGGTTTCTTCTTCTACTGTCTGTCCGCCTCTTCTTCTCAGTTTTTAGTGAATTTCTGTAGCAGAAACAGCGCCACCTATAGGCCTGGAATATGAAGTAGTGTGTTGAGTCATTTAAAAATGGATCCGTTTGGACGCAAATTTTCTTGGAACGATGCCATGGAAGACGGGGGGGAAAAAAGATCGTTCTGGTACGTGTGGACGTGGCCTTAAGTCTGGCCCCTTGCAGTGGCGCCGGTATGTTCTGTGTTCAGTGTTTTTATGATTTTCTGTCAGACAAATTCAAAGTTTTCTTTAGTTTCATGTAATAGATACATTCGACCAGCACCCTGTGCTGCCATTTTTCTCATCAATTCTACTACAGTGTGTATCATATTGTTCCCCCTCAGTAGTGTGCACATACAGTCCAGTATGTACCATAATATGCAAAATTTCTCTTTGTTTACAGCCTTCTCTCACAAACACACACACACACACACACACACACACACACACACACACACACACACACACACACACACACACACACACACACATGTTCACAAGTCATTTTTTGGAAGTCCAAGTCGAGTCTCATGTCTTTGAGCTCGAGATCAAGTCAAGTCTCAAGTCTCTGGCCATCTGATCTGTCCCTAACACTGTATTGTTAAATCTTATGAATTCAAAGCATGTCCTGTAGCTACCATCCATACAGTACAGTATCAGAATCAGTTGTAGGATAACTTTATGGGGTCTACTTAACACATCCCTCTAGCCCTCGGACCTGGTGAAATATTAACCTAAGTCTGTCACATCATATGGATACAACTATAAAGACACAATGTGCCTGTTCCCAGCATTAGCACAACACTTTGCGATGGTTAGCTTGTTACTACCTGTGACGATATATGCTAAATGTAACGTCTCTTTCACTCAAAAAAAAATTTCGAAGTGGAAATCCAGAGAATAGTGGCAGCGCCACACCAGTTACAGTGTTAGTACGCTCAGTGAAAAAAGGTTAGTGAGGCCAGCGTCAGGTGACAGTGCGCACGGATCCGCTGTGCCACCCATGGATGAAATAATGAAATAGTAAATAGGACTACAGTAACAGAAATATGTGCAGAATTAAGACAGTCAAGACGGCCCAGTGTTTGGTGGACCAGGTACACCTTGTTCACTTAATAGCCTACAAATCATCCACGGGATCAATTACACATTACACATGAGTTTGCCCCCCCCCCCCCGACACAGCGTTTGTTCTGGGGAGATGGATCCGTGCGTCCCGCCTCCTGTGCGCCATGGATGTCCGAGCCTCAGCAACTACTAACTATAAAGATACAATGTGCCTGTTCCCAGCATTAGCACAACACTTTGCGATGGTTAGCTTGTTATCTGTGATGATATATGCTAGTGACTGACCTATCTGGGTACGTTTTGAGATGCCTGATGAAGTTCGACGTTGAGCCGGCATCATTTTTCTTTTCTTCTCCTTACAGGGGACATGAAACTCGTCATACGTTTCCCCAACGTATATGCGCCAATAAAAGAAAATAGAAATACATGAATACATTTAGATTTAAAAAGGAATAATTGCATGAAAACAGCTTGTTGACAAGTCTCAAAGCTCGAGTCCAGTCTGAAGTTTTTTGGGTCGAGTCGCAAGTCAGTTCTGAAGTCAGCTGTTTGTGCGACTTAAGTGCGACTCGAGTCCGAGTCCCCATCTCTGACACACACACACACACAACCCAAGTCAGCACATGTAACCGTGCGGACAGTACGGTCTTGTAAAGAACAGTCTTTGTGTGTATGTGTGAGTGAGTGAGTGAATGAGTGAGTAAGAGAGTGAGGGGGAGGGAGAGTGTGTGTGTGTGTGGGTGTGTGTGTGTGTATGTGTGTGTGTGTGTGTGTGTGTGTGTGTGTGTGTGTGTGTGTGTGTGTGTGTGTGTGTGTGTGTGTGTGTGTGTGTGTGTGTGTAAAAGGGAACAGAGGGATTGCGTCTGGCTCCGGGGGCTTCCCTATTCTCATCTGGGACAAACCATAACGCTGGATTAACAAAAGTATCCACAGATAGAAAGAGAGAACACGAGGTCACTGGATTAAACTGGGACAGACGACAAGAGGGAATATGTAGAAAATATGTACTAAGGGAAGGAAGTAGGGCTGGGCAAAATATAAATATTATATTGATATTGTGATATGAGACTACACTCTTAGAAATCGTTATATGTCTCAAGTGTTGTCTTTTCCTGGTTTTAAGGGCTACATTACATTAAAGTGATGTCATTTTCTGAACTTACCAGGTTGTTCTAGCGGTTATATTATTTGCCTTTACCCACTTAGTCATTATATCCACATTACTGATGATTATATGTCAAAAATCTGACTGTGTAAATATTTTGTGAAAGCACCAATTGTCAACCCTACAATATTGCCGCAATATCAACATCGATGTATTTGGTCAAAAATAAGGTGATATTTGATTTTATCCATTTTATTGACTGTGATGAATTGCAACAAATCTAACTAATCAGACCTAATGACTTGAATTATCAGGTACTCCTTGAAGAACACCAAAATAATGAATAAATATATTATACAGTGCATCTATGTGTAGTTTTGACGGTGGTGTTGGTGTTGGGGTGTGTGTGTGTGTGTGTGTGGGGCAGGCCATCTGCCATAGTGAGTGGCGAGTGTATGTTTGACTGAGCACTTGCTTGTGTGAAAATCTCTGGAGGGCAGGGAGGCCTCGGCTCACCAGTCCATTCCCTGACACACACACACACACACACACACACACACACACACACACACACACACACACACACACACACACACACACAACGCAGACTCAAGGGCACATGTAAAAGCTGATCTGTGATTATGCATGCACACGCACACACACGGACATTTTGCAAACCCACACACAAGTACCACAACAAAACAACCCCCCCCCAAAAAAGTCTTTGATCCCATCCTCACATCTCTACACATGCGCAACAAGAATTGCAATTACCCACGTTCCCTCTCCCTCACATGTGCCCCACTGCTCTACTTTCCCTCTGCTGGAGCTGGAAAAGGACGGGGCTCATTGGGCCAGCACCCTCACACACACAAACCATAGGAGGTATAAACACAAAATGATGCAGAAATACTCACAAAAGCATGATTATGCGGCAATACACACATATTCACACATGCACAGGCAAAGTGGCCTGTAGGTTTACAAACTCAAGCATATAAGCACACATACAGTACACAAATTTGAAGTTTAGGGATGCACACACATAAAACACAACAGCATCTATAAGTCCATATGTGTAAAAAGTATGTGGGAAGAAAAGGGCTCACAAGGCTTTAAGATAAACACAAACACACAAGCAGTGATGTAAAGAATATACTTCTGCTGCTATGAACCAATGATGAGGTACTCAAGTCTTGGACTCGGGTCACTATTCTCTGGACTCGTGGTCTCGCACACTGATGACTTGGACTCAAAGATTTATGAAATCAGACTAGGAAATAAAAATAACACCTTTCTTTCAATCAAAGACACGTTGCAACACAGCATTTCTATTTCAGCTCAGTGTAAGAGTCTTTATGTTTTTCTCCTCTCCTCTCCTCACACACACAGACACACACACAGATTTTAAATTCAAACCGTAGGGCAAATTCCTACCAGCGTACTTTCTATACCGTTTATACCGTCCACCTCTATATTAAACCCATACAGTCAACTCATTTTGGAATTACGCCTGTGCTGCTAAGTTGAAAAATGTCAGCCACATCGACCTGTGCCACAAGCCTGCACCTTCATGGGCACATTTGCAAAATAAGAGCCCACATTTTCTGTTTTTAACAACAGCACCCTATGTTTTACAGTAGACAATTTCAATGACAATGCATACACTACAAAGTTGAGGATCAGAGGACCTGTATATGTGTGTGTACACACACACACACACACACACACACACACACACACACACACACACATAAATATAAACACACATACAAATCTCACATGCATAGGAGCTCAATATTTACATCTATGACAAAATATGAGTTTGGCAGAAACTCCTGAATCCAGATTGTACTGAATCTCGAGTTAATAATGTCAGGTCTTAAGTGAAGCCTGCAAATTGCACTTTGGTCTATTTTTAAGCTTCACCTTTTAGAACATAGGTGAGACAGAAAAGAGAAAGTGTAAAAAGCTAAAAAGCTAAAAAGAGAAGGAGAGCGACAATAAAGTGGATTGGTGCAATCCACTTTATTCTGGTACAAAAGGTTCAAACAGCAATGAAAACATGCCGACATCAAGGCTCACACACACACACACACACACACACACACACACACACACACACACACACACACACACGTCATTTTTTGGAAGTCCAAGTCGAGTCTTAAGTCTTTGAGCTTGAGTTCTCTGGCCATCTGATCTGTCCCTAACACTGTATTGTTAAATCTTATGAATTCAAAGCATGTCCTGTAGCTACCATCCATACAGTACAGTATCAGAAAGGAGTGTTAATTGTTATTTGAGCAGTAAGACTAGAGCTTACAGTATATGTTTATGTTTGACATGACCATGTGTGTGTGTGTGTGTGTGTGTGTGTGTGTCCCCTAATATGAATATTCCTCTGGGGCCGTCTTCCCGGCAGGCGTCCAAGCTTCCCGGTAATGGAGCAGGGGAGAACTCTCCACGGCAGGAGCCAGGGACAACCAATCAATGTCAATAAATGTCTTACAGTCTGCATTAAACCAGCTCAGGATGATGTCATGACATGATGGGTTTTTATGACTCTTATCTCCAGCTCCTTGCTCACTTGCAAATGGGGTTTGGCTAAAATGTGCCTGAAACCGAGCACAGAAATCTTATGAATCAGCTTGAGAACAAAACCCACATCTCATTCAGAAAGGAGATTTCGTCACCTTGGATGTGAAATAAAGAAGCTCAACAAGCTGTATAAAACCAGCTCGCTGGTAGAAAAAGAAGGCGTCAAGGAATTAACAAACAGCTTCACCAATACTCTACTCGGACAACAAAAACCAAGCACTTTAACCTGCGGGATGCACACAGCCACCCCCGTAGGTGTCGGGAAATAGGAGCCAAACGTAATGTTTGCAAACCTGGAAAACCATCAACTGAGCTGACTGTGAAGGAGCCAACGTGGCAGGAAATCCAAGGCATCATCCGGAAAGCCGCCAAAGCATCAGCTGCCCCAGGCCCAAGCGGTATATCTGATAAGGTCTGGAAGAAATGCCCCAAACCTCTCCAGAAGTTAAGGAAGATCATAAGAAAGATCTGGGCCAAAGACAGAATTCCATCCAGCTGGGAATTGGCAGAGGGATGCTTTATTCCAAAGGAAGAGGCTTTCTCCACAATACACTGTGTCAATGTCATGTCAAGTCAAACACAGGAGTCACTGATAAAACAAACTGAGTCATCGTTAATGTTTGTAGTCACACCAATATCTGCCAGAATAAATAATGTTTATTTCCACCACACTGTATTTGGGGGAGCGTTAACAGCAGCACAAACTCCATGATTTAAAGTCTGATTAAGACATTAAATTGGTCAAGACAAATAAGTCTGAATTGATCCAACAAAGCACCATGGACAATCCTTTTCTTGTAGTGCAGGATGAATCACAGTTCTTTTCGCCAAACTGACACTTTCAGGCTAATCAAACCATTGAAACGTCCATTAAAGTCTCCAAAAACAAACAACAAACATTTCTAAGTCCGCACAAAACGCCAACAATTCTCGTCTTCACAAAGTTTGAAATTCTCGGCTTTAAAGTTTTCTGCTGCACGTAAAGAATTGGCCTTAATTCAAATGATCTCACTTATAAACTGACACTATATGCAGAATTACCAAACTTGTAGTTTACAAGTTAACAACCTCCATTCCAGTGCCCTTCAGCAATAAAACAACAGATACCAGAGACACTGTTCTTCAGCACTCTCTCTGCACTTTGACCTCTTAGTAAAGAGGTCAAATAAAGAACATCTCCATGTACCTACGTCAATAAAGTAAAAAAAATTTAAAAAAAAGACTTAAAAATGTTCTACCTTGAAACATTTTAAGATGACTTTAAAACTAGCTCCTTACCTTTTTGAACAAGCCCAAGGACTAGTCTTTACCTCTTTAAAGAGGACTAAAGGTTAACAATTTAAAACTGTTAGACTGAGATGATATCCAATGGAGGAGTCTCCATAGCAACAGTAAGAGTGATTCACAGAGCATGCCAGGCAGTAAAATAAATTTCACATCTCAGTGCACCACAGCCTCTGCTGTGAGATTGTGTGTGTGTGTGTGTGTGTGTGTGTGTGTGTGTGTGTGTGTGTGTGTGTGTGTGTGTGTGTGTGTGTGTGTGTGTGTGTGTGTGTGTGTGACTGGTACACATACTGTACCATGATTCTATATACAGGATGCACGTGCTTGACAGGCACCAGCGGTGACTGTGTGAGGACCTGTTTGTAGTTCTGCATGCATTTCTGGTGCGTTTGAGGTTTGTCCTGTGACGCTGTACCTTTCGCTATCTTAACATACATGTTTTTGCATGGTTTGTTATCATGCTGATGTGAAGTAAGATCTTTCGATGTGAAGTGGTATCACTCTCAAAGCAGATTTAAGATTAAAGTGTGATCCACTCTTTTCCCTTCCCTCCCTCTTCCTCCCTCTCCTTTGCTTCCTTCTTCGCATCGGTCTCACACTGGCGCACTGCTCATTAGCTTGCTGTCAGTCTCAGTTTCTGTCTCCCTTTTCCCCCCTTCTTTTTCTCGGTCTCCTGTGCTGTAATGTAGTTTCCCTCCCTTTTCTATTCAATCCCTTCTTCGGAGGTGAATTCAGCAAAAGATCCTTCAGGGATATTTTCTTTTCATCACTCAGGCCATTTTCCTGCTTCTTCAGTGTTTTTCTTTCCTTTGTGCCTTACTTTTGCTTTGTCATCTCTCTCCACCTGTCCCCTTTTTCATTTAGTGAGAATGTTTTTTTTTTCTTGTGGTAAGAAATGAAAGGAGGCTCTGAACCTACCTCCCACATTCCTGCAAAACACACATACATACATACACTCGCGTACAGTGAAGTCGTGACTGCTGTACCCATACGAGCCACAGTAAGAGAGAGTAATACACCAGCGCAGAGAGCTATCGACTTCTCTGTGATCACACACACAAACCAGTATTTGCACACAAAGATGCACAACGCTCACAGTGCAGCAGAGAACATGAACACAATCACACATTACATCTCCACACAGCCCTGAGCATAGAGCAGGTGAGAGAACCCAGGGTGGAAATGAGAGGAAAACAGAGAGTGAGAGGCAGAAGTGAGAAGAGATGGTGTGAAGGGAAGCATGTGATGACTGACTTTCTTGCAGTAATGGCTTTCAAAACGGGGCTGCTTCGTGAGTTTGGCTTCACTTCTTTTGAAGAGAAGTCAAATCCTCCCATCTGTCCCCCAAACACACCCACTGATCCTTCTTTAATACTTCCTTCTGTTAGAGGAAAACACCCAGGACCTGCTCTACGTCTTTGTGCATGTGCGTGTGCATGTGTTGCTATTGGCAGATGCTGTCCTTAAAAACCTGGCCCATATACAGCATAGTGTATGCCTCTGTTTACTGCTTGAGCCAAGCTTGTCCCCAGTTAAGCTCGTAGCATTAAACTCCAAGGTTGATTTGGGGTGTTCAAAAGATCCTTTAAATACTTGAGTCTGATAACATTTTTCAGGCCTCATTTTCTCTTGAGGATGAATGCCACTAATGCATGCAAAGAAATAATGGCGATCACTTTATTTATAAAGGGACATCTATTTCACCCCGTGACTGCACAGTGATGTATCAATTAAGGTTGTCACTTTTTCAAAAAACAAAAACTTTAAACTAATTCCAACTTGCACGGAATTTGGGCTTCACCTGACTACAAATCTCTCGAATGTCCAGTCAATTTAAAGAGGTGGAACTGACTTCTCATGCCACCCAGTTTATAGAACTGCATGGCGAAAACAATACGAACAGCCAGAAATGAAGGACACTGCTTGGCTGCAGTGAGTGCAAGCGCATAATGGAGTGGGATGACAATAAAGTCTGACATAATAAGTCAAATGCTGTTGTGGCTAGCTCCTGCAGTGTATGCCAACAACGCTGCAGACACTTTTTTTCAGTCCCAAGTGACAAGCTAACATTACAGTTGTGTTTTACAGGGTCAGCAAAGAGACACACATTGCATTTCAGGAACGTCCCTGTGCTGGAGTACCATAAAGCAACAGGTAGACCTGTACTAACTATATCTGACCAGATTGGCACAGAAGGCAGACAAGGTTTGCATTGATACAACCCATCCACTTTCAGTGGAGTTCAAGCCGCTCCCTTTTTGTCGTAGATATAGATACCCTAACGTCAGAACCAACCGAGCAAAAAACTCATTCATTCCCATGGCAATAACCCAATTAAATAAGATGTGGGGAGGGGTATGACTGGAGGAGGAATATATGTGAAGTACTGTGCAGTAGTTTTATTTACATTTTATTTATGACATTAGGCCTTTTAGAGAAGTGCAGCATAATCCTTTTTACTGTATTCTATTTATTGATGTGTGTATGTTATGTGTTAGATAAATAGTGCTGTAAGGCAAGGCAAGGCAGCTTTATTTGTATAGCACATTTCAGCAACAGGGCAATTCAAAGTGCTTTAAATAAACATTAAAGAGCAGTAAGAAAACAAAAACAATTTAAAAACATTAATAAACAAATTAAAAACATTAAAAGACAAGAATAAAATTGATAGTGCAGTATAAGAATAAAAGTTATAGTGCAGTATAAGAAATTAAAGTTAATAAAATAGATTATTTAAAGAAAAGCAACATCAAAAAGATAGGTCTTTAGCTTAGATTTAAAAGAACTGAGAGTTGGAGCGGACCTACAGGTTTCTGGGAGTTTGTTCCAAATATGTGGAGCATAAAAACTGAACGCTGCTTCCCCCTGTTTAGTTCTGACTCTGGGGACAACAAGTAGACCTGTCCCAGACAACCTGAGAGGTCTGGGTGGGTCATAATGTAGTAGCACATCAGAAATGTATTTTGGCCCTAAACCGTTTAGTGATTTATAAACCAGTAAAAGTATTTTGAAATCAATTCAGGCACTGGAAGCCATTGTAGAGACTTCAGTACTGGAGTGATGTGATCCACTTTCTTGGTCTTAGTGAGGACTCGAGCAGCAGCGTTCTGAATCAGCTGCAGCTGTCCGATTGATTTTTTGGGGAGACCTGTAAAGACACCGTTACAGTAGTCAAGTCTACTGAAGATAAAAGCATGGACAAGTTTTTCCAGATCCTGCTGAGACATAAGTCCTTTAACCCTTGATATATTTTTAAGGTGATAATAGGCTGATTTTTTTATTATGTTAATGTGGCTTTTAAAATTCAGGTCTGAGTCCATGACTACACCAAGATTTCTGGCTTTGTCTGTTGTTTTCAACATTGTCGTTTGAAGCTGAGTGCTGACTTTCAATCGTTCCTCTTTTGCTCCAAAAATAACCACCTCCGTTTTTTCTTCATTTAATTTAAGAAAGTTCTGGCACATCCAATCATTAATCTGTTCAATGCACATATTTAATTGTTGTATTGGGCTATAGTTCCCTGGCGATAAGGTTATGTAAATTTGGGTGTCATCCGCATAACTATGGTAACTTATTTTGTTGTTTTCCATAATCTGAGCCAGTGGAAGCATGTAGATGTTGAACAGAAGAGGCCCCAGAACTGAGCCTTGGGGAACTCCGCACGTCATATTTGTATGCTCAGATGTATAATTACCTATAGACACAAAGTAGTCCCTATTCTTTAAATAGGATTCAAACCACTTTAGTACTGAGCCAGAAAGACCAACCCAGTTTTCCAATCGGTCAAGCAATATGTCATGGTCTACCGTATCAAATGCAGCACTGAGATCAAGTAATACTAAGACTGAAATTTTGCCACTATCTGCGTTTAAGTGGATGTCATTAAACACTTTAACAAGAGCCGTCTCAGTGCTGTGGTGTGGTCGAAAACCTGACTGGAAGGCATCAAAACTGTTGTTTAGCGATAAGAAAAGGTTGAGTTGTTGAAAAAACACTTTTTCTATGATTTTACTTAAAAATGGAAGTTTGATGGTTTGATATTGGCCTATAGTTGCTCATTAGTGTCGTGTCTAGATTGTTCTTTTTTAGGAGTGGCTTGATGACTGCAGTTTTCAGGGCCTGTGGGAAGATACCTGAGAGCAGAGATGTGTTTACAATCTGTAGAAGATCAGAAGCCAAACAATTCGAAACATTTTTGAAAACACCCGTTGGTAGAATATCAAGGCAACAGGAGGAGGTTTTCAGATGTTGTATAATGTCCTCCAGGTTTTTAAGGTTGATCATATGAAATTGTGTCATGTTGGAATTTGTTTTGCGTGCCCACTGTGACAACACATATCGTGTACTTGATATGGAAGCACTGACTATTTGTCAAATTTTCTGAATTTTGTCTGTGAAGGAGGCAAAATCATTGCAAGCCTTGGTAGACAACAGTTCAGATGCTACTGGTACTGGAGGGTTAGTTAATCTATCAACAGTAGCAAACAAAGCACGTGAATTATTATTGTTTCTGGCAATAATGTCAGAGAAAAAGGACCGCCTTGCATTTCTTAGTTCCAGATTATAAATGCGAAGTCTCTCTTTATAAGTGTTATAATGGACCTGGAGATTAGATTTTCGCCAACTCTGTTCAGCTTTTCGACACTCTCTTTTTTCTGTTCTCACAACTATAAAATTTCTCCATGGAGATCTTTTCTTACCAGAGACAGCTTTGACCTTAGTGGGAGCAATAGCATCAATAACGTTCGTAATTTTACAGTTGAAATTATCTACAAGCTCAGTGACTGAGGCACCAGTGAGGGTGGGTGTAGAGGAGAAAAGCTGAATGAATGATTCACTGGTGTTTTCAGTGATATACCGTTTTCTGATTAACTTTGTTTGAACACTTTTGGGCACAGAGATAGTGCCGTTAAAGAAAACACAGGAATGATCAGAGAGAGCAACATCAGTCACCACAACCTTGGAAATGTTCAGACCCTTGGAGATAATCAAGTCCAGAGTGTGCCCCTTATTGTGCGTGGGCTGTGTCACATGCTGAGTCAGTCCATAGCTCTCAAAAACACAACACAGTTATTTGGTCCCTCGGTCCTGGGGGTTGTCAACATGAATGTTAAAATCACCAGCAATAATTACATGGTCAAAGTTAATACAGATTATAGACAGCAGTTCAGTAAAGTCATCAAAGAAGGATGCACAGTATTTAGGTGGCCTGTAGATATTTAGAAGTAGAGCTTGAGGGGAGGATCTTAGCTGAAGAGCCACATACTTAAAATAAGTAATTTCTAAGATAATTGCGTACATTGGAATGAGTCATTAAACAAAATGGCTACTCCACCTCCTTTCTTATTCACTCTATTCTCACTCATAAAACTAAAGTTAGGGGGGGCTGACTCAATGAGAACAGCAGCACTGTTATTATGGTCCAACCAGGTTTCAGTTAAAAACATAAAATCAAGATTGTGCTTGATAATAAAATCATTGATTAAAAATGACTTTCCCACCAAACGTTTAGTAGGGCTAGTGTTAGTGCGTTTTCATTTTTTGGGACATACTGTGGCTGACGAGGAATGGATGCTAAATTTGCAAAGTTTGCAGTCACGTGCTTATTCGCCATTCTTTTTCTATTACCTACCACAAAATATATTGTGGAAGAATCTAATACGCAGGGCCCAGGCTTGTCTTGGAAAGAGTCATGAGTGCTACTAGGCATGCAGCCTGGACCCGGCCCATATCAGTTAATGCTTGTTGCCTTTTGCACACAAGTATCCTTATCAGTTTGGGGAGAAGGAGTTAACTGCCGTCCTTGAGGGGGCAGAGGTGCCTGGCGTTTTACGATGGGAGAAGGAAGGGGGGCATACTTGGTTCCAGCATTTACCAGCTGCTTCATCTGGTCAGTGAACTCCAACATGGGGATGGGGGAAAGAGGGGAGAGCGACGTATCCTTAAAGAGGTCCTCAAAGCTGTCGTGGTTGTCCAAGGGGTTTGAGGAGTGTTGGACGGGTGAGAAGGGGTGTTGAGATTTCTCATCTCTGCTCTTTGGTCTCCCATGGTCAAATCTTTGCTCAGGTGGGGGCTGTGGTGGCTCACTGCCGCACTTTGTTGTGTCTTCCTCTTGTTTTGGTTCATCTTGTCTCGTGTCCTTGGCCAAGGGAGCAGATGTGTGGCGCAGAAAGTAAAGTAGGCTAGAGGTGAACAGCTTTACTCCTGGCTTGTTAAGGAATAGTCCATCTGCATTAAAAAGATGTCTGCAGAAAATTTTAAAATTGTCAATGAACTGCAGAGAATGGTTGTTGGTACATGCAGTTGAAAGCCATTTGTTCAGTGCCAACAGTCTGCCGAATCTCTCAGCTCCTCCTCTGACTGGTGGTATAGGGCCACTGATAAACACCTTTGCGTTTAGGAGAGCTGACTGTGTTCAGCAGATTCATAAAGTCACGATTCAGCACTTCAGACTCTTGCTTTACAACATCATTTGACCCTATATGCAGTATAATGTTCTTCACAGTTGGGTGTGCTGCTATGATATCCTGGATTCTTTGGGCCAAGTCAGACACCATATCTTTGGGAAAACAGAGTATTTTGGTGTTTTTACTGCTTTTTATATCTTTCACAGCAGAGTCACCCACAATCAGAGTTTGGGGCCCAGTCATTAGCTTTCCCTGTAGCTTTTTACTTTCAGAATTGCTCTCAGTCCTTACCCTGCTGTGTGACGATGAGACGTAATCCAGGTCATGTCCAGGGTCCTGCAGCAGTGGAGCAAATCTGTTCTTCACCTGCACACTCAGTTGTTGGGGAGGCATTTTGTTGCTGATTTTCCCTTTTGCAGCTGTCCACAACTGTGTCCTGCTAAGTACAGGGGTTGAAGAGGCGCTCTGCCTGGATGATAATGCAGGCCAGCTGGTCTTATCACAAATCTCAGGGCGCTGTGCTCTGCCCGTTAGTCGTCCTCCCATTTCCCAGGAAAATGATTTACTCTTAGGTTTTGCACCAAAAGAGTTCCAGGGAGGACTGCCACTTGTTGATTTATTATCCGTTCCACAGCCCTCTTGTTTCTTTTTGGTCTTGCTGGTGCTAGTTAGCCGTGTGTTAGCATGCTTTTGTCCATTGTTTTGGGTCACTGGTAAAGTGGTGTCATTTCCACATGATCTGTTCACTTCCACGTTTACTTCTAACCGGTAAATTTTGGTTTCCAGAACTGCAATCTTCTGAAGGAGTTTGTAGTAGTCCTCTATGGAGAAGGGTGGCATCTTGCTGCTAATTAGCTTTAGCTACAGTCACTTTAGGACTTTTCGAAGTCTAAGGCACAGTCTCTCATACTTATACACATGAATTTAAACAACACATTTTTTTTTTCACATTAAAAATAGGGCTGCGAGAGCTGCATGCAACTAACTTATTTTTCATTAATGATTAATCTGTTGATTATTTTTCAATTAAAAGGTGCCCCATGGAGTTACGTTCCAAATTTGGTGTTTCTCACTCAAACTCACTGTGTGTATTCTTGAGGCCTGACAAACATGTTCAGTGGAACATTCAACTGAAAAGCCCCATCATATTTTCATTTATGTGTACTTTTAAAATATCAGGTTAAAAGGCCAGTATTTTTTTTCTGTTTAAATGTGCACCAACATTAGTTGCACTTAGTCCTCTCTGCCTGCTTCCATTCAAATGAGTCACACAAGCTGACCTTTTCCACTGCTGCATTTACTGTAATTTTATATTCAGCGTATTCAGCCGAAACTATACCTGCAATTACAAACTAAACTTTGCATTCCAACTCATTTGGCAGTGCTCCAAATGGTGGCTGTGTCATTCTTTCCCATTCAGAGCTCGGGAGTCACCTACTTCAGTTGATAGCAGCATTATCTTGTCTTAGTGTGTTAGGGTCAAGCACGGCTAATGGCCAAAACATTGTCATTGTCACACTGATACAGTGGTGGTTAGTGCTCCAGCCAGCAGCTGAAGGGCACTCCACACCATGTAAGTCAACTGATGGGCTGTGGAGATGGAGTGGAAATGTTAAGTGCCACTATTACCGATTTCACTGTCAGGGAGAAGTCACTTACAGCTAAACTCTTACCGCAGCAGAGCATTCAAATCATCATAGGCATGTAAAGACTTGTGTAGCTTGTACAATACTGACTGGTTGACGACAGATGAGTAAAATAAAACCTACAGAATATATTTCAAGTAGCCTTTTTGTTATGTGTATCACTGCTGAAAAACATCCTCAAACTCTTGTATTGTAGAAGTTAAACAGACTATGGAAGTTGCTGAATCTTACTTGTTAGGAGCTAAAACTTAGTTTTTGAACAGAGATTGTCCCAACCGAATACTGTTTAGAAGAATTAAGGTGCGTCTCAATTCGGATACTTCCGTAAGTACACTCACATGTAGTACACTGTGTACACTATGTACTGTAGTGGGTAAATTTCAACAAGTGTTGACTCGCACATGGCTGTTATGCACTGACCGGAAATTAATCTTCTTGTTTTTAAATGGTAAACTGCAGCCGGGTGGGTATTACCGCCACCTATTGTAGCCCGACAAAATATATCCCGGCTTGTTTTCTTACTACACTTCTTACTACGCCATTTCAATCGCAACCGCTGCAGCTTCCTCACCCGCCACACTCACAAGTTTGAAAATACGTTGTTGGTCCCGTAGCTTCCAGTAAGTAACAAAGATGGCGACCATTGAGGGCAAGTAGTGTCCAGCGTTTCACACTCAACGTTTTGACCGTCTTGAGTGCAGCATGCGGGTACTCGTAGCGCATTGCATTTGGCCATACTTTGTCAGTGTGAACACACTATATACTCAAAATAGCAAGTGTACGTGATTTGAGACACAGCGCTACTGTATGTCTGTACTGTCCCATGGTAGAAATGCAGGCGTATATGTTCAAGGTTTGGTTTGTTATACTTTTCTAATTCATCTGAGAATAACACAAATGTATACAACTTAGGTAACAATTTACCTGAAGGTATCTACATAAGAGTGACATGACGCTGTCATGACACAGTCATGGCACATGAACCCTAACCCTGACTAACCGAATGGCACTTACTAAAAGAAGCGTTATGTCATAATCCAAGTGCAGATGTCGATTCTGCAACACAGATGAACTGCAAGGAGCCTTTTTTTTTTGCATTCAACCCCACTGAAAAAACTGCTGCAGCTGAAAAGTTGATCTACTAGCATTACCGTAGCAACGGTATATGACGGGTGGACTTTGGACAGTATTTAGCAATGACAGTTGACATTTGGCATATTTATTGAAGTGCGCAAACACACAGACATAGAACACAACAGGACAGAAACATAAGTGCGCTAATGTGTGCCAGCGTATGTTTTGCCAAAAAAATCAATTCTGGCAAGAATTTCCAATAAAACTTGTGATCTCAATTAAAGAAATATTCAACCTATGTCAGGATTCTCAGATTTTTAACAATACCTCTGTGAGTGCTTGGTGAATGAAACAGGCGGTGTGTGGGGACACCTCCCAAGGTGTCTTCTCTTCCACCATGATGGCGTCCAGCGTGGCCTTCTCTAGGATGACATCGAAGGACGCATTGGGGAAGGAGAGCAGCCGCACGTCCATCTCATGCCAGGTCATACGCAGGCAGTCGCTGTACCTGGCACTCATTGTACTGATGCACACAGAGGAGTAGTCTATGTTGGTGATGGAGTGGTAGCCGGCACTGTACATGTCGCCGCTCATACTGCTGTTTCCACACCCTGAAGGAAAAAGAAAGGAGAGAGAAGGACAATGTTGGGAGAGGAAACAAAGTCGTGGGGAGAGATGAGGAGACAGGAGAGGACTGAAACCAATATGTCTTTGATGACTCAAATCCCCAGTATGTTTTTCTCTATGAGTATACGATGTGATCATTATAGCAAACATCATGAAAAAGCGAGCTCCTATCATGGCAACAAAGACTGCTATGACTGGGGCCACCTCCTGTGATTGATGAGACACATATGTACACACAGTTTCTATTTGATCAAGCTGCAGAGCAGAGATGGAAACCTCCCACTCCAGAGGACCAAATGGTCGCTCATATAAAGCGTGTTCAGAAGGGAAGCCGCCTATTCTGACAGGAACTCAGACTGCACAAAATTTGTCACAATCAACAAGGTTTCAACTTGTAGCTCGTCACCGGGTGACGGATAGGTTGAAAGCCACGGAGGGAAATGAAAGAGGACAAAAGAAAAGTGAAGATTGCCTCTCATGTAGCAAGACGAGATGAAAATAATCTACTGAATGCTGCATTTCACCTTTTGGATCATATGACTCATAGATGGTGTAGATGGAGGAGGAGGGGGAGGAGGAGTGGGTGGCGAAGACAGACAAAAGAAAAAAGTGGAAAGGTGCAGTAGGAGGAGGACATGGGGGAGACATATATACTACCTTGATGCACATATTCAGTTTCAGTAAAGGTAAAGTTCATGTGCGTGAGCCTTGGAAATGCTCATATTGTCTTGTACTTATGAAAGTGTGTGTGTGTGTGTGTGTGTGTGTGTGTGTGTGTGTGTGTGTGTGTGCGTGTGCTTCTGTTTTTAACAGTTTCTGCCTGGGAAGGGGGCAGAGAGTGTGATAGGTGGAGCTGTGACTTCCGGCAGCATGTTGACACCGACACCTATGTTGCAAACGTGTGGCTGGCGCTTGTTATCACCTTACTGCTTCGACTAATTACCAGCCTCCAAAAGCTTCATGTGTTTGTGGGCGCGTGTGCGTGCGTGTAAGACAGATTCAGTTAGCAGCTTCACACACTAAACAACACATTTAGGTGTCTGTGTGTGTGTGTGTGTGTGTGTGTGTGTGTGTGTGTGTGTGTGTGTGTGTGTTACGTAGAAACATTACATGTATGTTGTACATTCATAACAACATGTATATGTCTATCACACGTATAGACAGCAGATAGGAACTATGAAAACAGAATTAAAAGTGACAAGGAGAGAAGCAACAACAGTCATATAAGCATTCAAACATTGTAAAGCAAGACAACACTGTGCCTGTTAGCTGCTTATTCCCGCAGATTTTGATGTGTGGTGTGTGTGTGTGTGTGTGTGTGTGTGTGTGTGTGTGTGTGTGTGTGTGTGTGTGTGTGTGTGTGTGTGTGTGTGTGTGTGTGTGTGTGTGTGTGTGTTCCAGACATCAGAGGGATGGAGCCCTTGATGGCTATCCCCGTGACGTTGGCTTCAAAACAAGGGAAGAAATATGTCAGCGCTGCTTGTCACATTCAAATCGTTCTTTATGGATGATTGGGAATACGAGAAGATGTGTCAGGGTGGAATTACAGAGACTCAACAGGTTATTTTAGATAACTTTAATCTTACTTTATGTGCGCCAAAAGCAAACAACAGCTTTGGAAAATACATTTTGCATGGACGAGAGGCAACCTGACAGACAAGATATGACTGATAGGAACACTGGAGATTTTTTTTCCATCTCAAAAAGGGTCAAAAACAACATAATAAACGGTGGCATCATCCTTTATGGAAACAAGGACAATCCGTTCACACCTACTATTCAGTTTATGGTGAGAATGAGGGTCTGCTGCTATGTTTCATGCTCAGGTTTGGTACTCTCCAGAGTGGGTTAAATCCCCTCCTGCACTCCCCTCTCAAATCCCCAAGCATGCCGCACATTGTTTCCGAAGGGTTCCCCCCGCTGACACAGCTATGTGTGTGCGTGGGTTTTCTTTTTCCATGCACTCGGCTCTGAGGAAGGGGTGTCATTCCTAGGGGTTGTCACGACAATTATAGTTGCTAGGCTGTCATCAAAGATACTACTCTCATTTTGGGTCTGTAACATCAGCTGGTGCCTCTGACTTTCGAACACACACACACACACACGCACACACACACACACGCACACACACACACACACACACACACACACACACACACACACACACACACACACACAACACACGAGGGCTGCACGATATGAGGAAACTATTCGATATGAGATAACATTGTTGAATATCGCGATAAACAGATATTAAAGTGTACTCAGTTTTGCATTTCTGCTGCTTTCAGTATTCTGCTCAACACTAATACAAGGAATACATTTCTACCATTCTTTTATCGAACACAATAGAATATAAAAGTGACCACTAAAAAGAAAAAAAAAACACTTCTTATACCACTTCTTATTACTAACCCAAGAAAATCAGAGTGTCTTTCGCAATTTGTTGCAGCTTTTTGCGACTGTGTATATTGTGGCAGTTGATATTGCGCTGATATATTGTGCAGCCCTAACACAACCGCACACACAAAGAAGAGTGTGCTGCGTTTGGGGAGATCCTACAGTGTATGTATCGCGCACGTTTGTGTGACAAAGGTTTATTCAGGATACCAGCCCAGTCCAGGCCAGTCTGGAGCCTGTTTTTTCTTCCAGCTGGAAGCGAGGCAGCTATAACCTCCCGATAGCGCATCCAGAGCGGGATTATCCAGAGCAGCAGAGAAGGAGACTAAAGTTAGAGGTGTCATATCACCTCGTTCTGCCGGCTGTGTGTGTGTGCATGTGTGTGTGATGGAAAATTTGAGTCCTGGTCTTATAAAGTATCATACCACTTATAACCAATCGGCAAAAAAAATAACTGTGGTGAACATCCGTCATCCGTTTGTGATATGTGTAAACTGTTTGTTAGTTCATGTGTTTTGTTAATCATGTCCCTTGTTAATCGTGTCCATTTATACAGGAAATTCTGCACAAACAAGGTTGGTGTTTTTATAAATAGGAGAAGAAAAAAAAAACATCTGCTAGCACAGAAAGAAATGTTGGCCAAACATGGAGGTGGCTCGTTCCTGCAGACTCGGAGATGCTCTGTCCAACAATGGTATCAGGTTGCATGACTGACCTCACAAACCCTTTGATGTTCAAGAAAAAGCTTGACACGTGACTCTCACAGGAAAGGAAGCCTCAGAGGCAATCCACTGAAATAACCCAGCATTCCTCTGCTGCTCGTCAGCTTACCAAACACCATGAACAGGGGCCACACAACAGGAGAAAGTATTTTCCTAAATTAAACCGTTAAGATACAATGTTCCACCATAGGGAAGGGTTAAGCTGGTTCAGCATTCAATCCACAACGTCCATGTCATAAAAAGATGAAAATAGACATGATCATATTGCAAACAGCAGAACTCCTACAATAAAAACCTGAGTTTCAAAAATGTAACCGACACCTGCTGATATTTCTGGGATTCTCCACAAGGAATGACCCCATTCAACACTTTGCTACAGTAAATCATCAAGATGGCTGTCTAGGTGGGTGCTCACCTCATTTATAGCACAAGTGTACGGGATAGTGTTACAGCAAAGTGTGCATTGGTAATCTCAGAACTATATGGTTATTACATAAAATGTTAGCATAAGCTTGCTTTCCATCTAGAAAATGCTGCTCCAGCAGAAAATCTGCATTTGCATTAACACAAAAATGTGCCCAAAACTAAGCAATCATATCCTAATTTGGAATGCAACGCCAGCCCGTCCTCACACCAAACATGTCAGCTAAGATTTAAGGTTCCTTTACAGTCATTTTATTGGTTTACGGTCATGCTCCTTGACTCTTACACAACATGAACTGTTGGAGATTTGACCTTATGGGCTATCAGGTGACCCCCCGTCCACATAAACAGAACAGAGTCCATCTATGGTCAGGAGGGGTGGTGGGTGGGGAACCCCTGCGAGCGAGCCAGCGGTCTGAAATATCAAAGCTGCTATCTCTGAGGTGAGACGAGCGCAGCAGTGGAAACTCCATGATGTCAGAGGCATGCAGGGTACTCACTCACAAACCCAGATTGGTTTAGACACATTAGGGATGGGGACTGTGGCCAGTGCTGAGGAAAGGTGATGTTCACATGTGCTCTACCAACAACACTGAGCCTCACCACCCCCGCACACCCTGCAGGCTCTGGGCTAGCCCAAGGTAAACTGATGCCAACGGTGACACTTCACAAAGTTCACCTGCATCTCCTATAAAAGTGTTTGTTTTTGTGTGTGATTGTGTGTGTGAGCATGCATATTAATTACGTGGCTGCATCTTAAGTGTATGCTTAGTGTCTGGCCTTGTATTGGTCCAGTGTTGGGCGAGAGGCCGAGAGGCCGAGAGGGGGGCCTGAAAAGTAATCCTGTTGGGCAATTACCGTATTTTCCGGACTATAAGTCGCTCCGGAATATAAGTCGCATCAGTCAAAAAATGCGTCATGAAGAGGAAAAAAACATATATAAGTCGCACCGGACTATAAGTCGCATTTATTTAGAATATTTTTTTTTTTTCCATCTGTCAACTACACAATAGCACACAGAACAACAGGCTGAATACAGGTGTCCGGTATGTTAACGTAACACATTAACAGTTATTGAACTATACAATAGCACACAGAACAACTAGCTACCAGGGCGTGGAGCATGGATGTATTAAAAGGCGTGGAGACGTAACTGCACCATTGACAAGCCCCTCCCGACTCGTTCCTCCAGCTCTGGCCATCTTGCTTTCAGCCCGCGATTAGCCGATTAGCTTTCTTTGTTTTCTTCATTGCAGTATGAGTCACCTTTTCGCCAGTCCCTCACAAGTTTCTCCCTCATTTCAAACTTTCTTTCTGCTGCTCAATTACCGTTTTCGGCTGCATATTTTACTACCTGAGTAGCATTCTAGTTGTCACAAGCCTAGAGCGCCCTCTCGCGGCTGTATACTGTAATGTTTTCAGTATGAATTAACATGTAAAAACATGTTAAATTATATATATTTTGATATATAAGTCGCACCTGACTATAAGTCGCAGGACCAGCCAAAGTAGGAAAAAAAGTGCGACTTATAGTCCGGAAAATACGGTATGCACCGTCAATTCACATCCACTAAAAGTGCTTGTTTTTGCAATGACAGACTCAGATTGTTATAATAAGTGTCTGACTCAAGCAGCATCTTTCGTGCCTTAAATCTGCATTCTATCTAACTTTCAGCAACTCTACTGGCTCTAAAAGAAGTATGTTTCTATAGAAGTCTATTGGGAAAGGACCCTACTTCCTCCCCGATTTATTACCTTAACAAACATGTATGGCCTCAATTGCTAGTTTCAAGTCATCTTCAATACAGCATGATGTTCATTTCGTAAATCATGGTCCCATTCATTTTAAAATAAGACGATAACCTGTCAAGACGATAACCAATCATGATAGAGGCTTAGCAATGCGTATCCATGGCCCTGTGTACATTAAAATAGCCGTTAACTTGTTTGTCCATGTTTTCATCTTAAACTTTGACTCTCTTACTGTGTGCTTTTACTTCAACGTTAATTGGAACTAGCTAGCTAGTGCTAGCTGGTAAGTTAAGAAAAAGTCTGCTGATTTTTAGCCAGCTGTGTACTGCTGTACTAGTACCTGGAGGGTACCGTGTATTACAGTACCTGCATGTAAAACTCTGCTGGATGACTCAGAAGGGTTGAAAATCTGTGATTTTCCCTCTTTTAGCATTTAGCTTAGCGCAGCACCATTGAAACCATAGACAACACTGGCTTAGATGAGTCTAGTCCCCAGCCCCACCCTTTTGTCCAAATATGCACTTCTGACTCCAAAATACCATGATGGCTACGGCCAAAATGAAAAGTCTTGGCTTCAAAACGGTAGTCCACAAACCGATGGGTGGTGTCACCATTACTGCGTCTATTATTATTACTACGGTCTATGGTCTGACTAGATTATGTAAATTAATGTTCTGAATTCTCATGAGGTGACGGAACACAGCGGTGTGGAACGTGAGAGAGCTGGAGAGAGAGTTTGTTGTGTTTACAGAAACCGTAGCTTTGTATAATCAACATTTTCAATTGCGCATTTCTGAATTGTACCAACGGAATGTCAAGCTACACTTCGCGCCGCTTTCACAGACGATACCTTTGAATATGGACAGGCTAAAGTTGTGGCTAGTTGTGCTACAGCAAGAAATGGATCCTAACACTCCGGTCAATACACTGCGCCTTGTGGACCATTGGGTCTGCAGTGACCATTTTGACCGGGGATGACTACTACCAGCCAAAGATGAGAACACATCCTATACCAAAGCACATTTTCCTAAAGAAAAAATGCTGTTCCAAGAATGGAGAGCAGAGGTAAGCTAATAGAGAGGTAAAGTCCCTCCCCTTCCAGTGGAGCTAATGGGACCTTAATTCGGAAAAAATATACATGGTAGTGAATGGGGAGAGACAAATTATTTTTTGATCCCGTTTGAATTGAGCCATGGATTACAAATATAATGTACGTCAATTTAAAAGATAATTTTCCAACAGAAAAAAGTCTCAGTTTATCGTAGGTTTGTCGTATGATCACTTACTGTAGTTTTGTGTGAAACCGCTCAGTGACCCACATCTCTCGTCTTTCGCAATTGACGTCACCTAGCTTGATGCTTGGCTTGCTTCGCTAGCTAGCTAGCTTAGCGCTGTTCCACAACACATGTAACGTTATCTTACCTGATGTGTTTTATCCAGGGAAGTTGTATCACCAGAGAAGCGTAATAACGAGTGAAATCCTCTGCTCGTGTGAGTAATGTTACATCCGCGGGACGATACACACAGACATCGTAGCTTCATCGAGACGTCATCCATGCGACTTTGAAGTGTGTAGTCTTTCTAATTACGTTTTTATACTTTGTCTTATACTTCAACAGTTTGACAATGAACTGAGACTTTCTACAAAATTATCTTTTAAACTGACGAACATCATATGTGTAATTCATGGATCAATTCAAACGGGATCAAATAAATAATTTGTCTTTCCCCATTCACTACCGTTCATAGTTTTTCCGAATTAAGGTCCTATGGCGGTGCACCGGAAGGGGAGGGATTTCGCCTCTATGCTATTAGCTAAAGTTACTGTGTTGACCTTGCATCAGTAGCTGAACACAAAAGCATAGCAGGGCAATGGAAACTTCGTAATTTTTCCATACTGTAATCTGACACTTAAAATAACAAGCCTGTCAGTGGGAAAAACAAGCTCCTATAGTGGACGCGCATTGATGGTCGCTATTGCCCCGTAGGATTACATAGCAGCCTGGTCCGCAGCTGTCGGCTGCATGGCTCTCGCATAATACCAATTTTAAACATTATTGTTCCCAGTAGTCACTTAGGCACAAAACATGGTAAAACAGGGTCCAGGTTGAAAAATACCAAAATTCCCCTTTAAGGCTGAGGTATGCTTATAACAAAGTAGTTTGAACGACATGTCATCCAACCACCAGGCAACCGTATATAAAACAAAAACGAATATATAGCGCCAAACGGCCACACTCGAAGGCAGGGTTTTTTGGAGAGGGGTGACATGCGATGAACTGTAGAAAGAGAAATAACTTTCTGACAGTCTCCCCTTAAAGGCATTCATGGTGTTGCACTTCAGCTCGTCAGCTGAGATTCCAATTAAAAATGCACAATTTCCCAAGAGTTTCCTAGGGAGAGAGAGAGAGTTTAGTGCTGACAGAAACAACATCATAACTTGTTCAGCCTCACACTGAGACAGAGGGGGGAGAGTGGAGAAGATTCTGGAAAGGAGGAGGGGAGGTGGAAAGGAATGGAGGAAGATAAGACACCAGAGGAGAGACGCAAGGGGTAATAAAAATAAAGGAACAGTTGAAAGCAAAAAAGCATGACAGAAAAACAAATGAAGGGGGAGTTGACAAACTACTAAAGCAAGACAAGGGTGAAAATGGCGAGAAAAGGGAGAAAAAGTAGGAGAAAAGAGATGACTTTACATTTTACATCACTTACATCTTTTAGATTACATTGTGTACATGCATCACCAGCTAGCATCTCTTTACAGTGATGAAGGGATATTTAAATGCACAAATGGCTGTGTGTTTTGCTATGTATAAGCTGATCTGAACACAGCCTCATCTTTGCATCTACACCAGATATAAAAATCCTCTATTTCCATGTTTTTCAAGCAGTTTCAGATGCTCTGGAGAAGTTGCATCAGCAGCGAGGCCAGATGAAATTCTCTAAAATCAAAAGCTTGTCTCTTCCGGCAAGTTCTCCTCACAAGTGTCTTCTTCCCTCCACTCACAAAAGCAACCTCAGTTACGTAACCGGGTATACGAGATAATTAGTAGCTGAATAATTAAGCGTGTGCCCGTGACAGTGTGACTGTTTGATGGAGTGTGAGCCTGTGTGTGTGTGTGTGTGTGTGTGTGTGTGTGTGTGTGTGTGTGTGTGTGTGTGTGTGTGTGTGTGTGTGTGTGTGTGTGTGTGTGTGTGTGTGTGTGTGAGTGAGAGATGGAGGACTTTTGGAAGGACTCCATTGTATGAATCTGCCTCTCTGCTGTGGCACAGAGCCTAAAGCTTCTCTCAGATCCAAAGACACCAACAGGCACCAGGAACATGGGGCTTAGTAAATAGCAACGAGAGGAGAGAGCCATCTTTGCTCTCTTTTTAGCCAGAATTAACCGTTATTGAAAGCCACCCACCTTCCTCATTATATTACTATTTATGCCTTGTTACCTTCCCTGCCAGAATCCATACAATACCACGAGTCAAGCATTTGCTACACATAACATTTTTGAACATTAGAAGCCTGAGTGCTTTACACTTCACCGTCTGATCAAAGAAAAACTCAATTGTGGAAGCTGGAGCAGAACTGTCCGTCTGCACTTAAAACCCTCTCTTTCCTTAGAGGGGTCAAACAACAGCCGTAAAAAAACAACGTGCTGCGGTCAAATGCTGGCGTTTAAGAACGATGGAAAGATAGCCAACATAACGGGTGGGCAGCTGTCAGACAAAGTGGGGGAAATGAGAGCAACAGGGGTGACTGAGAGTGGGAGTGAAAGAGAGAGAGAGAAGAGAGACAGAGAGAGAGAGACGGAGTGTGTGTGTGGTAGAGAGCCCAAATGATGCAATTTGATCTTGCTGTGTAACTGAAGAACTAGTGGAGGAACACACACAAGTTTGTCACTGCAGGCCACGTCCTCGTAAAGGAGGATGTCGTGACCTGTTATACATCCAGAAACAACAACAACAACAAATGATCCTCCCTTGAAATAATGAATAATGGTACAATGAAGCTGTATTAATAGCTATTGAGTCCTTCCCAGTTTCCATGTTGCTCCAAAATAAAACTCTCATGAGATCCATCAACACCCCACACAGCATATTGTAGTCCAATCCCCAGCACATCATGACATCTTTGTGTCACTAATACAGATGGATGACAAATGAAAATCTCTGGATCTCTACTGGACGGAGGAACACCATTCTTCTAAAAGGATATTCCCACATTTTGTGTTTAGATGATGAGCGCTCCAAAATCTATAGATTCAATAGAGTTATGATCTAGTGACAGCACGTACCACTTCATATGCATTAAAGATTTCAGTCACGGTCTGTCCCGAGTTATCTGATCAAAAGTGGTCAGCTCTAAGTGTCTACGTGTCTTTACACCTGGCAGCAGAATGTCTCCATATGCATCCTGAGTGACCACTTGTGATCGGATCTTACTTCCCCGCTCTATATGCAAATAAACACGTACATCATTTGCATATAGACTAGTTGTGTTTGTGTGTGTGTGCATAAATCATACATTAGAAACGTGCAATGACTAATTAAAAAAAGCGCTGCCCATAAACTGTGTGGGTGCTGAAATAAGGATGTCTACCGGCGGTGGCCGGGACCTGTGAAAGAGAGAAAGAGTTTTTTTCAAAGTATCTGTGTGTTCAGCTCTCGGTACGCCACATCCATGGCGGTCACCATCTTCCCGTTCGGCGTTCTCAGTGTTAAGTGACGGCATCACAGATCACGCTCTTCAGGAACACATTCAGCATCAGACCGGAGATGCGCTTCACTTCGCTGCGGCGAGCCAGACGCATATGTGCGTTAATTGTGTCAAAAAGTAGCGTTAAAAGGAATTTGTGTTCGCTTGTTATCGCGTTCATTTTGACACCCAATCAAACACAATGCAGGCCTTCTGAATAGTGTGCCATTTTGTCACTGCAGAAATATTCATATCGTCACAGCCTTTGTCAGGTCATACTATTTCCATGAGTTACAGAGAACTGGAGAAGCTTGTCCAGGGCTGTTTGCTTGCACAGTTGTGTTAACAGCTGTGCCTGTCACCAGCTTTCCTCTCTCACTCCCCTTGACATTCATTATAGCCACGCTGAGTCAGTCACAGAGGTACCAATATTTAATTTTCCATCAGGCTATTCTAGCAAGAAAGTACGTGCTTGTGTGCATGTCTTTTGTGTAACCAAAAGACTGTACTGTGTGTTCTCTTTGACTGGCAGTGTTTAAATCAGTCAGTGGTGTCGCAGCAGAGAGGAAGGTCATGATTCAGCAAGAAAATACGAGTGTGCAATTGTGTGTACGCAGCAATCATTTCTCTGCTCCCTTTAATATCTGACTAATCTACCTCACCTGTACAGTGTGATGTGTGCAGTAGACAGAAAGCAGAGAAAGACTCACAAACTGTATGGAGATAAAGTTAGAAAAAAGCAGCTCTAGTTTGTACCACTGTTCAAACATTCCCCACTTACATACTGTATGAAGCTTTAAGATGAAAGACGCACAGAGCCATCACTGTCAATGTCAGCTACTTCCTTGTAACTGCATGCAATGAGAATACAGTGCAGATTGCCTCAACAGAAAAACACAGTATAACAGTACAGATTAGGCAAAGTCAGGGAGATAGAGGGTGAGAAATAAGACTTGGAAGGTACAGAAGTCAGGGAGATAGAGGGTGAGAAATAAGACTTGGAAGGTACAGAGACAAGCTGATTCCTCAGAGATTTCATGTGCGATTCGTCGACTAGTCAATTAAACGTTGTTACCCTTGCTAGTCAGCAACAGAAATACTAGTCGGTTAAACTTATTATTATAACTTTAAAAATTATTACTTAATTAATGTACACATTTAAATTAAATTATAACATAATTTGCACAGAAGTGTCATGTCTTCCAAGTTAAGTGTTACTTTATTAAAGTGCCCATATTATGAAAAAAAAAAATCACTTTTTCTGGAATTTGGGGTGTTATTTTGTGTCTCTGGTGCTTCCACACGCATACAAACTTGGAAAAAAAAAACATCCATGCTGTTTTGAGTGAGATACGGTTTCTGAATGTGTGCTGCCATTAGTCTCCGGGTGAGCGGTTCAAAATCTGCAGGGCTTTCTACGTCACTAGCCCGAAACCAGGGGGCTAGGGGGCTAAACGTTAGCATGCTAGCTCATTCTCAATGGCAAAACACTGCTACAACACACCCAAATTCACCCTTATCTGCAAAATAAATTGTATAGAACTATTTACATGTCCCTGTTCTGCAGGTATTACACGCAAAGTTGGAAGTGCGCCCTCGTTTGAAAATGTAACCATGTAAACCTATTCTGATACAATCTCAATTACAATTATGAACCTGAAAATGAGCATAATATGGGCACTTAAAAACATATCAGCATCCATTAGCTACTAATGGCAACAACACCAGATAAAAAAAAAACGTTAAACGAGGGAAAAACGAAACACATTGGCCTGTTCGCCCCGCCCAGCAAATTGCGAGGCCAAAAAAGAAATCTCAGTGTCCCAGGTGATGTTGGTGGGTAGTCTGACACATGCTGGGAACAAGAACATAAATACACAAATGAATACATAGGCATAGACACACACACACACACACACACACACACACACACACACACACACACACACCCACACCCACACACACAACACACGCATTATTGTGTAGAGGGGGAAGAGAGGGTAACAGCAGTATAGGCATTTTCAATTAGCCACCTACCAAGACCACGTCTGTGACAAAATGAAATAGCCGAAAAAGCACAGGTATTCCCAATTTTCTAACACACACACACACACTAACTATAAGCACTCCTCTCCCTGCCCTTACACCCCAAACACACACACACACACACAATCACTTAACACACACATGCACACAGAGGCCCAAACTTGACTGGTTATTTTTTGCCTGGTTGGCAGCCGAGTTTGTCAGTTCAAGGTGCCTGCGTCTTTATGTAAATGGCGCTGTTGCCTGACCTTGGTGTGAATATGCATATGGATCAGGTTTTACAGAGGAGGGCCAGCCCAGTGTGGGAGCTGTATGGCTGACCAAGCATATTGATCCCTGCAGGTGGAAATGGCATGTCTCTCTACAGTTATTGTGTTATAGTGTAATCTAAATTGGAGGTCTAAATCAGGCGTGCTGATAGAAATTCAGGGCCCCATGACAACAGCTCTCTCAGGGCCCTGAAACCCTTTGAGCCCAGTGTGATTTGTACTTTGCATTGGCTTCAACTCGTAATTGCTCCGCTGCAACTCTAGATTAGGGCTAAAGCATTTAAGGTACATATCTGATAGTGATTTTTGTTGTTATTGAGCCATTGACCCGAAACCAAATTTCAAAATGGCCTTTCAGAAATGGGTCACACTGTGTTCATGCATTCCCATAGTTTCAAATTGCCAGACCTCTCCACAGCGCTGTGGAGTAGGGTCTGACTACACCACAGATACATTCTAGGATAGGAGAAAAAAGAAAACGCTCTGGGTTGTTTGCATTTCTTTAAACCAATCTCAATCGTCTTGGGCGGCGCTAAGCTCCGGATGCAGCGACGGTGACTCTGCAAAATAGTCTCGGGAAGGAACTTGTTCTGGTGGAACATTTGCACCCCACAAAAGAGAACACCACATACAATATTACATGAAGTTAAATGTTCACACAGTACAGTACTGTGAGCTATTTAAACTAGCTGGAGACCTGGTTAAACCTCATTTGCTCTTACCAGTTTGTGTACCTCCACAGCAAATTCTCTATTTTGTTGTTTCTTTATATTTTACTATTTAAATTCTATATTTCTGTTTGTATGTGATTTAACGGTCATATTGAGAGCTGCTAAACTGTGTTTCATTGTTGAAAACAATGACAATAAAGATCTATTATATTATATTCTAGCAATACATGCCAATAGGTCCCGAAATGTTAGATAGTAAATGGCGTAAACATATTCTTTGTAAATCTTTACAATCATTCCCTGAAAGAACCAAGCACAATCCAAATTTTCTTAAAAACTTGCCATTTTCAGCGTGTAGCTTGCTAGCTCGAAGTTTGTTTTCGTTTCCCGAAGCGAAGGGATTTTGAGAAGGGCAATGCACAGGGAGCGGAAAGTGTGGGGGGGGTCTTGGTCAACCGTCAAATACCTAATACTTAACTTTAAACGGGAGGCCAGTCAGTTTCCTTCAATGAGCACATGGAAACCATTTTATGTTAAACTTTAAACTGCCAACTCCATTAAATACCATATTTCTTGTTTATATAATGTAGCAGTGCATAAACTAAGTCATTAAATGTTGTTTATTGATAGCCCATTAACATCTGTTCCAGCTAGTTAAATGACTAAGCCTGCTGTCTGCCTCTGTATTAAATGGTGCAGGTGTTGACAATTTATGATACAACTGGCACTTTAGAATACAATGGTAGCCATCTGCAGACGCTACATTGCCTTATATATAATCTAAAAAAAAAAAAATAAGGTGTAGAGTTGCATCGGTCCTTTCAAAATTGTAGACACTCTGGCCGTGCTCCAAAAAAAGTCACTGTAGTTTGTACTGACATGATAGTGTGCGTTGCGGTCTGTTTTTGGGCCACCAGTGAGCAGCTGACAGCTGTAAGGTCGCTAATGAAGAGTGAGTCAGCCTCCGAGACAGGCTGGTGGATGAAAATGGTTAATAACGCTGCATGCTTCATCCCTTCCTATGGTGCTCTGCTACATGCAATATGCCAATGCCTCATCTCGACTCTCCATCTCTCTCTGACAGACACATACATACACACTTTGATGTTCCAGCTGCTTGTCTGATACTTCATAAGGAAACGGTTATTCATCATTTATGCAGTTCTGTCTTCACTTCTTTAAGTCATCTGCATAAGCATAAAAAATAACGGGCAAAGGAGGGTCGCACTGGAAGCATCTGCAGCCCGAGTGATTGAGAACTGAACCAGACTGGGGTTTACAACATGAGATAAACAAACCGAAAAACACACACGATTGTCTGTTCTCACTAAATGATGACCAGGAACTTGGTGTTCTTCGTCCATGAGAAAAGCAAGAAACAAGAAGTGGAGGAGGTGAGAAAGAGGACATGAGAGGACTGTGTGTGTGTGTGTGTGTGTGTGTGTGTGTGTGTGTGTGTGTGTGTGTGTGTGTGTGTGTGTGTGTGTGTGTGTGTGTGTGTGAGAGAGAGACAGAGGGACACAGAGGTTACGTGGTCGGTATCTACCAACAGGATCCCTTTAAACACCATCCAATTCCACCTGTCGGTGGCCTTTCACTGCTGCTTCCTGCAACTGCTCAAGCCAGACCAACACTGTGATGTCACTCACTCAGCCAAGAGGAAGTACTTATATGGTCATGGGAGCAAGAGGAGTGAAATGTCACTGGTTGTAATTTCTGTGGTGTTCTGAGGCTACCTGCCGTGTAAAGAGGGCTACTGAAACTCCTAAAAGCTCTTTCCAGGCTGCAGGTGATTGAGAGAGGGGTATGAATGACACTAAATTTGGTGGAAACGGGAGGGCAAGGGGATGTGAATGGCTGGGGCTATGAATGAGGATAAGAGCGGCGGAATTTAGTGGTTAGAGTAGGGAGTGAAAGGGAAGGGATGCGGAAGAGCAGGCTGAGATAGACAAGTTTGAAAAGGAGTAATTGGTAAGTGCAACGATAAAGAGGAGAGGCTGGAAGTGAGCGGGTGGTATGACGTATTCAGAGTCTTTCTCTAACTCTCCCTTCTCTCCCCTGCTTTCTCTACTAGGCATCTCTGCTGCAGCATCAACTCCAACTGCATACTTGACGAAGGAGCCAGCACAGATCCTAAGTCTCAACATACACTTTTTGATAAGGCAGTGGCAGGCTAAGCGCAGAGTCTGGCACAAATCCTGAACCCACTGCTACCTCTGCCTGACACACACACACACACACACACACACACACACACACACACACACACACACACACACACACACACACACACACGCAAACAATTCTCCAGATGTATACACAGCTGCAGTTTGTTTTAGCTGATTATTAATCATGTTATATCACTTTACACTATTAAAAGACTATACAAACAACAGACTTCCATACACAGTGTTGAAATTGTTTAAATCTTTAAGGCCGAAGGAGGCTACTTCCTAATTTGGTGAAACTTTCTGCTCCTGTAGTCTAACATTTTCCATTGTTGGCACAGCTGCATGAACAAAATGCTCAAGTCCACCTTCATACAACTTTTGTCTCACACAGCTAATGAGCTAGCTAACTTTAACTGGTACTCTGGCACTGAGGTATTGATAGCTAAATGTAGTAGCTAAGATACTAGCTAGCTAGCCACCCAAATGAGAATAATTATTCTTAATTTTGCTAAAACATTACACAACCTCACCTTACAATTCTTCATTAGGTGGAAACAGCCATGCTAGTTGCTCTGTCAGGTGTTACTTAGGCAAATATTTACGTCAGCATGTCCACAATGACAATGCTAACACAGTGATGTTTGGCAGGTAAAATATTTACCATGTTCACCATTGTGTTAGCATGCTAACAGGTCAGTGTAACACTTATCAGTTCAATTTTCTAACCACAAACGGACATTTGGAAAAACAGAAAAAAAATGGGTTCCAATATCCAATTATTCATTTTTTCGCCCATGACAAATTAAAAAATTGGATCTTTAAACTGTTTTTCCAATTTTCTGTTTTCATTCAGAGGATCAGAAATTTAGAAAATTACAAAATTGCATCTAAGCTCCAATTATTCAATACTGCAATGGTATTCTCTCCCTCGTTCTTCCTGGCTATGCCCCACCCCCCAACTCGAAACCATCAGTTGCAAGCACCTCTGACCCCAAAGTCTATCAGTTTTGAGTTGTTTTTTGTCCATAATGTATGCAGTTAATGACCTGCATATTCCGCAAAGTAGAGGAAGAGAATACCATTGCAGTATTGAATAATTGGAGCCCAGACGCAATTTTGTAATTTTCTAAATTTCTGATCCACTGAATAAAAACTGAAAATTGGAAAAACAGGTTAAAGATCCAATTTTTTACTTTGTCAAGGTGGAAAAAAATAAAAAATTGGATATTTGAACCCATTTTTCTGTTTTTCCAAATGTCCATTTGTGCTTAGAAAATTGAACTGATAAGCGTTACACTGACCCTAACATTTGCCATAAACCAAAGTTTTGGACAAATTGAAATGTCACGCTGGTGGTTCTAGACTTTATCCTTCTGGGACAATGAATGTCTGTACACAATGTTGTGGTAATTGATCATGTCAATAGTTGTTGAGAAATTTCCACTGACTGTCATCCCTAGAGCCACAGCATAGCTAAAATATCCCCCATAAAAGGAGAATAAAAATAGTTCTACCTTTTTTCATCGTTGTCTGCCACTGTTGAACATTCTACAAGAATACTTCTTAATTACAAAGAATGGCCCTGAAAAGTACACAAAGAAATTCAAGCAGAATTTCTCATTTCTCTGTAGATTCAACAGCTTTACTTCATAGTAACCAGTCCTCTTTAAAACGGAGCACAGCAGCAGCTCCTCCCCTCCAGACCCACCCTGCACTAAACAAATGATAATACAAACAATACACACACAAACAAAACTAATACTAGATGCAGATTAAAGTCATTATTTGTGGGTGAACAGCTGAACAGCTAAACAGCCTTGAGATAAAACTGTCTCTCTGCAGTCAAACAGTCATTCATGAATATGTGTGCAAAGACTGAGTTAACAGCCAAGGGCTGCCCAGCAGTCTATGACAGTCAAATCCAAATAGTAAACTGTGCCAGCATGTGTGATCATGAGGTCATGCTGCTGCATCTTTTGTGTTTCACCACTTCTACAAAACGTCAGTGCATCTCTGATGTGACGAAATCAACCAATCAATCAATAAATCGTTGATCCTCACTGTCTGTCAATAACACTCAACTTCTCTGCCATTACTTCCTTTGTGGTTCTGTCTAGTCAAGTAAAATGGAACATGAAAATGGAACTGCCTAGCTAGAAACGTAGCAAACAGACTGAAAGAAATCCTCCTAAATATCACAAGATGCCTGGAGAAAAGACATTGTTTGACGCTCAAAGTGGCCGATGCTGGAGGCTGCTAAATGCCATTAGCCATCATCCTTTTTCTCATTATTTAACAGGAGCAACATCTACATTCTACAGAGCTTTAAACCCCTCTCTTTTTTAAGCCCTTATAGTCATACAACTGGAGCACAAAATCATCTGGGAACATTCCCAAATTGTCTCTCCACATCAATCTCGTTCACCCCACCCCTTACCACCATTGGAATATTGCTGGAAAAAGCATTATGAACAAGATTAAGACATTAAAAAAAATGCGAAGAGTGGGAGGCCAAGACCGAGAGGGGGCAGTTCTCTGAAAGATGGGAGAATATAATGCTCGGCGATGGTAGAGTCTGCTGCCAAAAAGTAGTTACATCATCGCAGGTCAGCGAGGCAAAGTGTAATCATGATAGAGATGCGATGATGAGAGGATAAGAGAGGGAGGAGAAAAAGGAGGGAGGAGAGAACTGGCAGACCAGATGTCACCTCCTGAAGATGAAAATCGGCTGCAGAGGCTTACAAAAAACATGCCTTACAAGAGAGAAAAGACCATTTGAACAATAAATGTACAATAAGAAAATGAAACAAAAGTAAGTAAATGCAGTGCACATACCCACAAAACATGCAGACACACAGAAACAACAGATCAACTTGTGCCAAAAAATAAAAGACGCAGACTGCCGTGTCAAGCATCAATTGCTCCTACAGATGAGAACATCGCCTTCTCAGTAGAGCAGCAGGGCATCTTCTTCCCCATCCTCCATCCCCACCTCCTTCCTTCCACCATTCTTCCCTCCACCTCTCTCTAATGTATATTATGTAACCTGAGCCACAGACTCCAGGAGCGGAATAAAGAAGAGGTTGCCAGGGATAAAAAGCAAAAAGACTGTGTGCCAAAGGTAGAGACAGAAAGACAGATACATGTAGACAGGCATAGAAACAGAGCAGAACACAGAGCATGCACAGGAGGAAAAGAGAGACAGAGATGTGAGGTACGAGGGCAGTTGCCATGAGTCGTGAGGAGCCTCTTAAAAGAAAGAAAAAGGAGGCAGCGGCAGGGAGTGAAAAGGAAAAAGAGACAGACTCGAAGGAAAGAGTCAAAAAGCAGTTCAAGGAGAAGAACTGGGAGTAAGAACAGGTGACAGTATTTTACCAATAGTTAAGTGTAGAAATGAAGCAAATTTAAATAATACATCTAGATGGGAGAAGAACTTGGCCCGAAGGGCAAAAAATAAAGAGGAAAATAAAAATGTAAAGAAAAAAAGAGATGACGCGGTGGATGTGTCAATGTCTTAAAAAAGTAGTTGAGCAAGCCAGAGAGACTCTTGTCATCAAATAGTCATGGGCCGAGCACTTTCATGCAGCTTCATAAGACACATGCTTTGACAGGAACCACATTTATCATCCAAGCATAATGCACAGCACAGAAGGCAGATGGGACATAGGGCATGGGGCTCTTTAAACTAGGAGCTAGGTTTTGTTACAGGGACGGTGGAAACCTCATCGGCTAGGACGCAAGTGAGGAGAACACAGCCAACCAAAAGAGACACCATGCGACTTGCAACACAGCAGTCTCAGCCCGCTTTGGGTTTATGTGTGGTCGGCGACATAGTTTAAATATGTGTATTCTGTGTGTGCTTGTGTGTGTGTGTGTGTGTGTGCGCTCGCGTTTGTGTGGATTTAATCTGCATGGGAACACAAGGTCTGGATAGCCTCCCAGTAGTGGGATTTGTGAAAATCTGCAGCTCAACTTTCTATTTTCTTTGAATCTTTCTTCCTTCCTCTCTTTCTTTTTACTCCTTTTAATGAACCCAATAACAGGTACGCTGACTGTTCGCTAAACCGATCCTGGATGCTATCAAGAGTTTAGGATAACGTTAATATCTCCGTCCTGCTCTTTATTACATATGGGGAAGTTTACACTCCAGCAACTTAAGCCAGCGATACCTAAGAAAGGGTAACACATCAGTTCACCCTCGTCAAAAGCCTCGTCTCATGTAACGTGAAACACTTTAATTGAAATTTTAAGGAGAATTCCGGCCAATTTTTACGTTAATCTTGATCGCTATAGCTACGCGAGTACTTTCGATAGAAAAAACCCCTAGCAGCTAACGGCTAACAGCTATCTGGCTGTACACACTCACCGGAGGGCAGCTAGCAGCTAACAGCTACTACCGCACTACTGTTTTTTTTAGGGGGGAATACACTTCAAGACGTGACATGACCTGTCCTCTGAAGGACATAGCCACACCACCACCGCTATGTGGATTGTTATTGGGATGATTATCACAGAAGCCTGTCTGAATACACTCACCGGACGGCAGCTAGCAGCTAGCAGGGCAAGCTAGCTACCGGCAGGATCGAGACAGGGACCGGGGTAGGTGAATTTAAACAATGTCTGAGTTGACGCATCTTGTTGACACGTAAGGGCCCTATTCATGTGGCACAGACATATTAATTGCATTTTGTGTCTGTTAAGAGGCACAACGGCACTCTAAAACTTGCCCCGAGCACTGCCGTTTTAGCTCAGGGGACGCTTATAGTACGTTGCTGCAGCTTCTCCGTGTTACCTGCACTGATTCGGGTCGGGGGTTTTTCTATCGAAAGTACTCGCGTAGCTATAGCGATCAAGATTAACGTAAAAATTGGCTGGAATTCTCCTTTAAGAATGAAATAATATGTTCTCATCATACTTCTAATGCTAGGACTAACTAACTGTGCGCTGCAATACAAGAATGATGCCTTCTTCTATTAAGTGTTATGTCTTCCTAAAAGAAACATTAACTGGTGAGAATCCAGACTTTAAGCCTTTAGTTTTTTAGCATAACATGTATGTAGCATTGACATATTTAATACCCCATCTACAAGATTCTTGTTTTAAAATGAGTCCGCGGGAAATATTGAAAGTGCAGATGAACACAGTGTTGTCAAGCAACTCACAATGCTAACGCTTGCCTAATTAGCTAGCTAGCTAAACCGGAGAAAATCTGCTAGTGACAGTGGTAATTTTAGACGGAAAAATTGATGGTCGCTAGCTAGAAGCCTGCTTTTGTAATAGAGATGCACCGATAGACCGGCCAGTGACCGGAATTGGCCGATTTTCACGTGCCCGGCCATGACCGGCAGGTCAGTCTGACATATGCCGATTTCATGCCAGTCAATGCTACAATTAACTGACAACATAAGTTATACCAGTTAAAGTTCAAGGACGCACGAACAAACGGACACACGGACGCGACAGCACAGTCTCGTTTTCCTTTCTCTCGACTTTTCCGCCATGTGTCGCGCGTACCCGCTCGCGGTGTGAAGCGCGTGTCCGCGCTATTCTCGTACATGTAGGGAACCTCGGGAATTAACCTGCAACATGTCAGCTGTTTGGAAATTCTTCAGCGTGTGTGCAGAAGATAACAAGTTTGCAATATGCAACACCTGCCAGGAAAAAGTAGGGCGTGGAGGGACGACACCAAAAACCCCAATCACATTTTTTTTGGGGATATTGAATGTGAAAAGGAAATGGTTCCAACACTGCACTTTAGATGTGTGTGAATTTCCCACACCAGGAGTAATTTATATAGTTCTATTTTACAGTGATCCACTATCTGTTCAAAAAATGTTCTATGTTGTGGCCGGGTTAGCTCAGTTGGTAGAGCAGGCGCACATATATAGAGGTTTACTCCTCAACGCAGCGGCCGCGGGTTCGGCTCTGACCTGCGGCCCTTTGCTGCATGTCATTCCCCCCTCTCTCTCCCCCTTTCATGTCTCCATCTGTCCTGTGAAAATAAAGGCCTAAAATGCCCAAAACATTATCTTTAAAAAAAAAAAAATTCTATGTTCTGTGCAAAATGTTCTATTAAAGATAGAAAATAAATATTTGTGTGTGCTGTAAAGTGTTTAGAAAAAATGAAATCGGAATCGGCTGGCCTAACTCAAAGAAAATCGGAATCGGCCTAGAAAGTTGTAATCGGTGCATCTCTATTTTGTAAACCTCTGCCTGAAAATGAAGACTCCAATTTTGAGTGGTAAATCTGCCGTTGTTATCATTGTAAACTGCATATGTTCCATACCAGTAGCCAGGAAAGCTTGATAGTCATAGCAGTGACCGTTAACAGTAACTAAGGCGGGCGGGGCTTAGCGAATGGTCAATTGCATGCCAATGCTTTATAAAGTCCTTCATCTC
This sequence comes from Perca fluviatilis, assembly GCF_010015445.1. Taxonomy (NCBI): domain Eukaryota; kingdom Metazoa; phylum Chordata; class Actinopteri; order Perciformes; family Percidae; genus Perca; species Perca fluviatilis. Next base: position 26,237,567 of record NC_053122.1, on the reverse strand, counting down.
CCAGCGGTATCAACACAATGCTTACACAGCATATGCTAAAGCCCTGGCCCACGGAGGCTCTTCCAATCATTAAGCTCACACACAGAAACAACAACACCACCTTCTTATTACAGCCCAACAGTCAAATTAATGCATAACAATGTGTTTTTAAATAAATATTGTCTTGGGGAGAAGGTAGCCATGGCAACAGGCAGAGGAGGACCAGACTTTGCAAGGGTGGTTTGGGTTTGTCTCTCGGTACTCTCACAGACTCCAACATGATTTAATACTGTAGGGATGGGAGGGATTTTCTTGATTAAGTGTGTTGCATTAAACAGAACACTGGACTCAAACCTCATGGGTCCATCTCAGTTGACTAACCAAAACGGCCTTACTCCCTTGCTTTCTTTCTCTTTCTTTCATTTGTGTGTGTGGTAAGGGATGGCAAGGGGTATGCAAGGCCCCAGTTCTCAGGTTAAGTTAACAGAGCATTACAAACCATCTGTTCTCTGATCCCCTGTACAGGCTAATATAGGCCATGCAAACACACAGTTGTTTGTTATGCTCTAATGGCGCTAGTTAATCCTAGCACTACCGGACGAGATAATCCTCCATCCAAATGTGAGACTTCTTCCCTCAAAATACCTTTTGACTCATCGCTGCATCACTATCCTGCAGTATTATCCTGCTTAAATTCGGCCAGTAAAACATGTATCGTCAGTAGAGAGCACAGCAGCTTCCTCTTGCTTCTATTCACAGTTAATACTTTTGTGAGACAGTTGAAATGAAGGAGGAAATGAATGGCACGTAAACGAGAAGGTTCAATGCGATTTGATCATGACAAGCAGTGGAGCCTGTGGGCATCGTTCCCTGACCCCTTTGATTATTATGTTCCACTCTAAAAGGAAAATGTCAATACCTCCAGCCCCAGTTACTAACTTTTCTTTGTGTTTATGTGTCTCTCTCTGACATCTAATAACAGCGGTGAAGTGAGTTATATAGGAGTGTGCTTAATGATTATCCTCATCCTGTTCCTTCCTATTTAGTTAGTTTAGCAGATGAAGAAAGCCAGCAAATATTTACCTTTAAGAGGCTGGAGCTAGTGAGTTCTATAGGCATTATTGCTAAAACAATTACTTAAAGGATTATTTCATCATCAGAAACGTTGCAGATTAATTTTCTGTCAATTGGTTAATCTATTAATGGACTAGTTGTTCAAGTTCTAATATCGCACTCAGCATATATATTGTGTTATAGTAAATTTTCAGGAAAATCAATTGAGAAACGGTTTATAGATAAGGATGCATCGATCCAATTCTGATATCGGGTCGATACTGACCCAAATAGCTGGACCCGGTATCGGTGACAATGGGGCCGATCTATTCAAATCAATTCTATGTCGGTATTATGTCCTTGTTTCTCTCCACCCCACCTACTTGCACATGTCCGAAGAAAAACACAACAACACACAGACGACACACCGTAGCTTCAGAAAATAATGAATTCAATACTGGTATCGGGGTGGTGTATTGGTGCCCGGTATCGGTCGATACCTAAAGCACAGGTATCTGCATCCCTATTTATAGATAGACTTAATAAATAGTAATTAGCGCTGGCTGATATTTAATCAAATTCAAATATTGTGTTATTTTAAAACAAACATCTTGATATCACGTTAAAAAATAAGAGTCAGTATTCAGTTCAAAAATAATGGCATGGTAATGCTGCAAGCACAGCAGCACAGAGAGCAGAGGCGGTTCAGGCCAGTCGAAGTCGGTGATGTGCAGTGATGGAACTGAAGGGGACATGTGGCTTTCAGCGAGCCGAGTCTGCACTGAGTGGTTTCCACCATTAATCAATTCAATCTCTCTTACTGTTACACACATACCTCATCTTGCCCTCCCTGTGCTCTTTACCTTGTCTCACTGAACACACTCATTTGCTTTCTGGTCACTTCATCCACCACCAATACCCACAGTAATATATACAGACAATGCAGAGAAGAAGCACCGAGAGCAATTGTCTTCGAGAGAAAAGCATCAGAGGGATCTATATTAGTGTCCTTTCTACTTGTTCATAAATTCTTATCAAGCATGGCACGGGTAGACCTCCTGTGTAATAACTACAGGAATAATAAAACTGTTTCATCAATTAAGATCACAGCAGGATACCTATAATGATGCCAAGTATCTGACGCAGCACAAACTTTGTCAGAAACTGACTGTGGAGAATCAATCAGGTTAGAGAAGAGAAAAAAAAAAAACTTGCTTATGTAATCCCAACCAGGTCTGGTCTATGGGGTCTGTTTTACCTTTGTCATCGCTGACACTGGTTTGTGAATATGTTCATTAGATTATGTCCACTCAATAGACACTGCCAGGCGTGCGTCATCATTGAAGTAGTCTGGATCAACGAAAGTACATTTACATTATAGGAATAGGATATATAGGATGTATGAGACATAGGGTGGCAGTAGCTCAGTCCGCACGGAACCGGGCTGGGAACCGGAGGGTCGCTGGCCCAAATCCCCCACAACGTGCTCCTGAGCACCGTGCCCCCCAACCGCTCACTGGCAGCCCACTCATCTCTGGACATCTCTCCATTTGTGCATAGGACCTGAGCATGTGTGTAGTGATTTCTAACAGAGTGTACATTTCCCCACTGGGGATCAATCCAAAGTATAAATTCAAATAAATGAATTGCCTGACATCCGCTATCTGTGTGTTGCCATTCTCAAAGTTCCTTTGCTTTGGGAAACAACAAACTTTGAGCTAGCAAGTTACAAAGAAAATTTGGATCATGCAACAAGGCAGGCCTGCTTGGTTCTTACGGGGAATGATTGTAAAGACTTAAAATGCATTTACTCTCTAACATTTACTCTCCAACTGGGACGTTTTGGGACCCACTGGTGGGGATCGCTGTGGACGAAGTACACACATCTATACACTAGTAAGAGCAAATACGTTTAACCATGTATCTAGCGAATTTAAAAAGCTCACATTACTGTACTGTGTAAATGGTTAACTTAATTTAATGTTATACGTATGTGGCGTTTTCTTTTGCGGGGTGCAAATGCCTATTTTGCAGAGCCACTATTGCTACGTTTAGAGCTTAGCGCCGCCCAAGACGATTGTGACTGGTTTAAAAACAACCCAGAGTATGTTTTTCTCCTATCCTAGAATGTATCTATGGTGTAGTCAGACTTACTCCACAGCGCCGTGGAGATAGGTCTGGCAATGCGAGACTATCATTGAAGTAATACACAAAATTGCACGCAACATAGCCTAGATACATACAGAACTTGGTCAAGGATTGGATGTGTTAGATTCAGCATGTCCCGGCGACTCTCCATATCACTATGGTGATGGTAGGATGAATGTTCAGATGAGTTTGGACTGTATTTACATATCAAAATGGCAATTGTGATTCCTACATTAATGCAATCTCATCCTACTGTATCTGAATAAGGAAGGTCATCTGTTCCAAGTGATGTAACTTCCTCAAGGTCCAGCAACAAATGACAATACTGCATCCCACCATGTGCTGAACTGTGCACAGACAGAGGTGGCAACAAAGAAAAGCAAATCTAATCTAAAAAACAGAAGAGTGACAAAGTGAAGAAAGCCTCAAAGGATCAACTAAATCAGGAACAAAATGAGTCAAGAAAACTCTGCTGTTGATGGTTTTTAGTTTTTTTAGTTTTTTTTTTTTTTATATCAAGAGATGTGAAGGCCAGAAAGTCTCAACTGTCAATTCACACAAACATCAGAGAAATAGGAACCTTTAACAGTGCATCACAATATCCGACAAGCTCTCCTAGACACTCAGAGATTACACAAGTAGTAAGTTTAGTAAAAACTGCTTTCCCTAAAAATTGTAAGAGGAAAGTGTCATCTCAATTCTAAGTGGATACAACTTCTATTTTTATCCAGAATCTGTGTGTGTGTGTGTGTGTGTGTGTGTGTGTGTGTGTGTGTGTGTGTGTGTGTGTGTGTGTGTGTGTGTGCAAAGGCAAATGGAGAGTTACATAAACCGAACTCTCTCTCTCTAATGCAGAAGTGAGAGTGAGAGATGGAGAGAAAAGATGTACCGACTACCGAGGCAGCGAAAGAAAAAAGAAAAAAGATTGAAGACTGCCTCGAGTTGGGTCCACAAACAGAGCGATGACGAAGACAGAGAATTAGCAAAAGACAAACCGAGGCTCAGGGAGTAAATCTGTCAGTTAAGAAGTCACAAAGAGAGACGGGCCAAAACGTGAGTAGAGTGTGTAGATTTAGATAGGTTGATAGACAGTTCTAACACAGGCTAGGAGGTAGAGTGACAAACAGGCCGGCAGATCCACAGGGGGACAGACAGGCATGGAGGCTGACGTGAAGATGCAGAGGTGGAGGTGCAGCAGGGCTGTTAGTCTGTGCCTGCAGCATTACGAGCAGTGTTACATAAGAGTGCTGGGGACCGCCTCAAACAAAGCCAGCGCTCTCCTAAAAATCCAAATTGGACGCACACACACAGAAAAAGAAGAAAAGAAACCGAGTATTTTAAGACTCAGCTGCTGTAATGGTCTTACAGGAGAGGATGACGAGAGGATTTGGAGACCTATGTGGAAGGTGCTGCAATGCAAGGTGCTGGTGAAAGATAACCGATAGAAGGAAGAAGACAAAGTCATCATATAGCTACAATGAATGTGCTAGTTGAGACTTGTATGTTCCATACTGCAGTATTAAGTATTAATTCTGTGGGGGTCTGACCACGCAGTGGGCTTCACACTGTAGTTGTGTTTGTGGACACCTGATAAATGTAAATCCAATATTCCCTCACTCTTCTTTTAGCTCAGTTTTAGTCTCCACCGACTCCTATAGCTAATATCTGGCTATTTAGCAGCTAAATGTTCCACTATGTTCACAAGCTAGTTACTGACTTTTTCTGGCTGCCGTTTGGTGCTGGGAAAGTAGCATATAGAGGGGTTAATGGTTGATGATCGTGTTCCCCCGCCAGGAACCAAGACACCGCGGAAGACTCAAGCGGTTGCGGTTACATCCGGTCTCGACATACTATTTACACACTCATACTGACCGACACTAGACTCACGCACTGGCCACGGTTACATTATTGACTGGAGGGGGGCCGGGAGGTTACGGTTACATCCGTTCGGGGGACCCCCCCCCAGGGGGGGGAGAGGTTATACACGAACAGTAGAGAAGAATACCAGCTACACACAACGGCACGAATGAAGTAAAAGAAAACAGGAGTGAGTCGGTTCATTGACGTATGGCACTCCATTCTTCCGGTTCAGCGACACGAGTCGGGTTAATTAACCGGCTCTTCGGTCAGTTCGTCAACACTAATCATTTCCTGTGGTTTTGTTATTACAAGCAACACCTTTTACATACGCAAAGTCATGTGATCCATTGTTAATATAAAGAAAAGGTGATTATAGCAGCTTTAAAAAAATGTCCTTGTGGAGTTTAATGTTGGTAGCGTTCGAAAGTCACAGCGCAATTGTCGTCATTTGGTGTATGTTGTGTCACTTCCTGTTGGTAAATAAGAAATTAACCACCGGTTTCATTTTGTACATTTGTACACATTAGTGTGTAGAACATACTGTAGAGAAATGGTATGTAGAACAGAGCAAAGCCTGTTTTATGGTTCTGCGGAGGCTCTGATAGTGGATTTAAAGTGGCCATTGTCTTTATACGTCTCTGACAGCGGATTGAAAGCATTGGTACTGTAACCTAATATCTTAATATCTTAGTGAACTGTTAATTCGGAGACACATGCAACACTGAACTTGCTGCGGTAGATCCTTACTTACTTTGTTGAAGATGACTCATAGACCCCAAAATATACACCGCAACACAGCGATTCACATCACAGGTGACTGAAGTGTATAACTTACCGGCAGGGTTGCAGCAACAGTGCGTCACTGCAGAGGGCTAAATACACTGGGACATCAGTGACGCACACAGTGCTATTACGTAGCAGACAGGGCTTTCCCTGCTCAGAGCTATGTGATGATAGGTTAATGACGCCATGGAGACTCTGAACACAGTGACTGCTGTCTCTCTGACAAACAACTCTTGTCAAACACTGAAATTCTTTCTCTTTCACCAAACAGGCACAACAACCTTGACATAATAGTGCTGTGACTGTACAGCTTTACAACATTTTAGCACAGAGTATAATTAAATGCATGTGTGTGAGTATGTTTGGTCATTTGTGTGTGTGTGTGTGTGTGTGTGTGTGTGTGTGTGTGTGTGTGTGTGTGTGTGTGTGTGTGTGTGTGTGTGTGTGTGTGTTCTGCAATGTGTATACATACTTTTGTGGCTTTCTCATGTCCTTCTTCTAAACGGTCCAGCTAACTGCTTTATTTTTTTTATTTCATCTACAAAGCAGCCCACAGCCGTCAATATTCTCTGCCGGGTCATATTTGACCTGTAACACCACGTTACTTTTTTTACAATTTACTAAAATTTTCAAACCAACTTTTGTTGTGTTAGAATAGCCATGTCTCAGCATATCATGAAGACTTTTTGCAATAAAAAAAAAAGTAAATGGTAGGGCTAAACACATATTTAAGGCTGTTTGACTCCCTGTGGTCTCTACATGGAGAATAACACAGACGTTTCTACAGACGAACCTGGCACAATTATGGGCATTGATTTAATTCTTTTGCCCTCTCTGCCTATAGCAAGTAGCTTACATTTCAATAAAAAAAAAAAATTGTATGAATCTACATCCCTTGATGATATTATTATTATAGCCCTCCTATTGATTGTTTTTAAGCGCAATAAACACAGAAAATATTTGACCCGAACTTTTCCCATTTGACCGGTAAAATGAAACCTTACAGGTCACATTTGTCTAGCGGAAACTCTGGTCCTAGTGCCTAATCTTGAGTCCCCAATTATAAATATGAGGCGAAGAAAATTGCAAACATAAATACAACTTGATGTTTTATATGCGAGGCATCAAAGTCCATTCAAACATTTAATGCTATGTCACTCTTGGCTTTAAACAGGAACATATGTGCGCCAATGTCCCTGTGTCAAAGATATCTGTTGCTCATTTTGTCATTTGTGGAAGCCCAATATTAGAGCAATGACATCGGGTCATTCTCTCAAAGCTTTGTCAGTCTTTACGCACATTTCTAGCTATTTGTCTTAACGTCTTACATGTTGATTTTGTAGGACAGTATATGTCGCTTTAATCACAGATTTAAGTGTACAAGGTTACAGAAAAGTGACTTTTTGTGCTGTGACATACAGCGATTGTCACAGCAAGGGAAACTTGTCTCTTTGTATTTATGAGAAAAGAGCAGTGCGACTCCGAATACACTTACGATGACCCTTTCTTTGAGGTTGACATAATGTCTTTTGTGAGAAATGCTCCAGGATGACACGCTGGCTCCTGAGAAGCGACTTTGGCTGCAGATGCACCTCTCAGCAGCCACTCCTCCTCCTCTCTGCCGGGGGCGGGGGCTAGGGGGTGGGGTGGCAGAGAGGGGACAGGGAGCAAGGGGAAGAGAAGAGGTGTGAGAGAGGGGAGGGAAGCAGCAAGGGTAATGTGATGCAGCAGTGTGCAGTGCAGACAGAGGAGGCTGTGTGAATGCCAATCACCAATATATTTCCCAGCCTCCTTCAACAGACACACACACACAGTTTGTTAGAACATTGTGCTTGTAACATAAAACCAATGAATTTCCAAGATACTATTTCTCGCAGTTTCATGAAAGCCTACATCGCGATAATTCATTCAGAATTACTGTACAGATGTAATTGTATTCAGCACACATTTAATCAAATCAAGTAGCAAGTGTGACTCAGTGGCTGGCTATATAATTTGCACTCTGTGTGGGGTTGAGTAACAGCCCCTCACCTTCCAATGGCCATATTATTACCATAAGTGAATCAGTCAGGAGAGTGTGTGTGGCGTGCGTGGTACTTCCACACAGTCCGCCCGCACAAGCCCTCTCACCAAGGACGTTCAGTGTCACTGAGAACGGAGTCACGCACTGAAAATTTTAAATAAAAGCCTCCACATCCACACACAAACAAATACATACGCATGCAACCTGTGAGCCTGTGTCTCTGTGTAGTCTACACCCCCCCTCCTACACACACACACACACACACACACACATATATACTGTATAATCTTAGGTCGGAAGAGATTTGATAATAGGATAGCTTCTAATTGTCCCAGAACAAAGAAACTCCCACTGCGACATCAGAAACCCTGTGATACACAGACACACACACAGGCGCACTCCCTCTGTGCTCTGTTTATCAGGGCCAGGCCCATCGATCATCCTAGCCTGGTTGCCCCGGTAACCCTGTTATTATTCAGAGCACGGAGGACCAGCTTTCAGAGAAAGCTGTGCATGTGGGTTAGTTAGGTAGTGGAGGTTCCTTTTGGCTCATAGGCAAAAAGACACCGGTCTAGGCATCCTCCCTGATCTGCATACCTGTGTGTGTGTGTGGAGGGGGGCATTGACACACACACACTGCTTGGTGTCTTGTTTAGCAGTGGTGCTTTGTTTAGCTTTTTAGAAGATAAGGCTGGCAATATATTATATTTTACTTACTATCAACAAATTATATGAAAAAAACAAAAACTGTTGCACTGGGTGACATGTTCCTTCATTACCATGAAAAACACACACACACACACACACACACACACACACACATACAGCAGTTGAAGCGTGGCCATTGCTTCAATAACATTTTACATTCTCCTCATTTCTATTGACAACCACCACACCCTCTCCCCTGCTCCCCTCCCTGCTCCCTCCAACCCTTGTGATTTTCATTCAGCATCCTTCCTCCATTTTTCTTCCCTGATTTGCTGCATTTCATTCAGCCTGCACCCCTATCTGCTCGCTCCCTCTCTTATTTTTCATTCACATTCTGCGGCTCTGAGGCTCATTCATAAACAGCACCACTCCTTACAGCGGCAAAAAGTCGAGGGGAGAGGAGGAGAGGGAGGGATGGAGGGGTTGCCCCTCCTGTACTGACTGCTGCATGGCGAGGGCTCCCTGAAAACTGAAAACAGATAATCCCCATGCTGAGAAAGGGGGGAGGGTATGGAGGAGAGAGAGACCGAAAGAGAGAGAGAGAGAGAGAGGAGGGGAGAGAATTGGGAGTAATAAACCACCATCCGCTTCAAAATACACTCTCCTCCACCTCCTCTCTCAGTCATTCATTCAACCCACCCTCCATGTACACAACACACCCCATCTACTGCAGTTTTGTATCAGCTGCAGATGTTTCAGCACATCTAGCTAAAGACAGACAGTGCGGTGATGTATAGAATCGTGTGTGTGTGTGTGTGTGTGTGTGTGTGTGTGTGTGTGTGTGTGTGTGTGTGTGTGTGTGTGTGTGTGTGTGTGTGGCTAATTTCCCTCTGGTTGAGGCCAGAGGACACTGCAGACTGAACAACCTCTAGTGCCTTTGTTAGTCAAGCAGCTCCATTCATCTCTGCACTACCTTGTTCCTGACAAACTGTTAAATCCAAAACCAATGCAACACAATATCACTACCTCGTTGCTGCTCATCATTAGCCAATAAGACATGCAAATCCTTTTGTACCATCAATGCAAGACACACACATGAATTTATCAGACACTGACAGAGCCTCTGGGAACATGCAAATCACTTCAAAATTAGGCCACTGTTAAATACATACAACCCATATATTCCTTGAACGCCACTGCGAATAAGCGGTTTGGCAGTGACAGGGGAGGACAGAGCTGATACAAGCCTATCTGATCAGACGTGCTCCGACTCCATACGCCACAGGAAGGAAGGGCTGCAATCAAAAAAAGGAAGGGCAAGCGTTAAAAAGGCCTGTCTCTTGGTTCTATTATTCCTCTGAAAGCTGCCTGTTCCTCACAACCTCTTTAGTGTTGTTTTTCCAAGTGCGAGAAGGAGGTGTGTGCATGCATGTGCTTTGGTTTCTGTAGCTCAAAGTAGGCAGGAGGATAAGCCAACGAAAAAACTATACGGAAAGTAACAGAATAATAATAAAGAATACAATAATAGTGTGAATGCTGACTAGAAAATGCATTTCCTGCAGCGTGAATGCTGACGAGCTTGCCTGTGCAGAGAGTGAGAGACATGATAGGAGGAAGAGCTGGAAGGAGAAAATAGAGGGGATGATAAGTGAAAAAATGAGGGGATGAGGGAAGAGAGGGAAAAATGAGGGATGAACTTCCCATGAGCAACAGCATATCTGATATCAGCTTGGTCTTATGACAGCTGCTAAGACTTAACTCCTGACTTCAAATATCTCCTGCTCTCCCCCCATGTTTTTTGTGTTGCCCAGTGACTTTCCATCCCATCAGCATTTCGGGTCAGTGTGTGCGTTTGTATATACGCGCATGTGTGTGCATTTCTAACAGTGCAGGAAAAAAAGGGAAGTGAGAGGACTGTCACCCCATCAACACTGAAAAAAAAATCCTCCTGCTCAGCCTATATGTTCATCCAGTTCGACATGTACTGCATAGGTTTACAAACTAACAGTACACTCTTGTACGTGGGCTAGCTTCTTCCCAGTGCACACAGTGATAGGGACACATAGGTACACAAACATAAAACTGCATGTGTGACCTGCAGAATCTTCCAGCATGAGGTGGGAGGATTTTACTCAGCAGCACAGCTTTCTCAAGCTACGATAATAATTCTGTCTATTACATATATCAACACATTTAATATTGCAATATAATACTTAAAAATATAACAAAGATCAAACAGTAGCAGTGGCTGTTAGATACTCGAGAAATGTGCAAGTCTTTACTGGGATGCCAATTTCTGAATGAGCCGTAGCTCAACAAAATAGCCCACCAACAGTTGGACTGTCCTGTGAAAAGTGCAGCTCCCGCAGATCTCAACAGCTCCAGCTATATATAGCCGGACTGGCTCCGGGCACACAGGTGGACGTCTTTGATACCAAATACTGACAAGTAGGCAAAGGGGAGGACAGGGAAGATATAAGTGAGGCAATGGTCGACAAGGAAAAGGGGTAGGGTGGGGGAGAGAGAAGGGGTTGGGTGTGAGGAATGAATGAATGAGCAAGATGGGGCGTGCAAGAGGCAGAGAGGGTGACAGAGGGAACACTTTACATTGTTGCTAGCATGTGGTAATGTTCTTTATTAAAAGGCATAATGTTTTTGTTGTCAGGGCACTGGGCCATACATAGTCACACAACAGCTGACTAAACAGTCACACTCATGGTATTTCTGGATTCCGTTGCCAATGAACACCGCTTACATCACCCTCAGGAGCTGAAGGAACCCAGAAAGTGGCAGGACAATGATGTCAGTGGGTGAGCTAAATAAAAGGCAGCAATGCAGGACATTTAGGGAAGGTAAAACATACTCTTTCAGTAGATTACATGTGCAATGGGGCTGCACTAAAAGGGATTTCCATTATCAATTCATCTTGCTGATTATACTCCTGATTAATCAGTTGTATTAAATGTTAGAAAAGAGTGGACTATGCCTATTAAAGATGCCCAAAATGGCACCCTCAAATTGCTTGTTATCCCCAAAAAAAAAAGAAAAATGTCAGGGAGTGATGCAGAAGTTTGCTCATATCAATCCCATCACATCAATACCCTGAGATGCAACTGAAAGCTCCAGAAAGTCAGTAGGCATTGTGCAACCAAGAGGTTTGCGTTAACTACTATTTTCAAGGTCAAGAATGAGCTTTTGCACTCAAAGATTTTAAGCTTCCTTTCGTGAAGGACAAGAAGTAGCAGCATCTTCACATTTGAGAGGCTGCTACCAGCAAATGTTTCGACATTTCTGCTCAGAAATAACTTAAATGATAATCAATTTCAAATGTTTGCACATTCATATTCTGTGAATTGACTTATCGATTAATCAACTAATTGTTTCAGCTTCAATGTGGAACATAAAATATGAATACATACTTGCACACACATAAAAAGGCTACCAGTGAAAACAACAAAACGAAACCAGCGGGCAGCATTTAAACAACCATCAATAGACATGCAGCAAACCCATAACTTCAAACTTTAACAAAAACTGTAAAGTGTGTGTGTGTGTGTGTGTGTGTGTGTGTGTGTGTGTGTGTGTGTGTGTGTGTGTGTGTGTGTGTGTGTGTGTGTGTGTGTGTGTGTCTAGTTCTGAAAAAGTTTCAGTAATAAGCATTATCCTTAACCTTTTGCACATAAAAAAAATATTCCGACACTAAAATGTTTTGATCCCAAAAACACACCTACACACACTTGTTATCAGCCCTGTGGTCCATGAAAGGTAGGTGTTCCTGGTCTGACTGTGGAGATTGTGCGTAATGCCCTCTTTACCAGGTGCACTCATGTTAACAACATGGTAGGCAGATGGAAACTCCCAGGACACCACCTCACACACATCTCAGCCCCACTCACTGCTATAGAACAGAGTCATTACATCATCACCCCTCGCCTTGGGGGACCGAGGCATGAGCGCTGACCACTTGGAGACGTGGGATCATTACATCACTGAGAGAGGCCCGGAGCAAGCCATAAAAGAAGGAGCCACGGCTATGTGCGGCGGGCAGGAACTGGACCGTGTGAGCTGATCATCGCTAATGCTCGGTAATGTTGCTAACAGACATACAGGTCAGGTGGAGGGTCAGGGACTGCTTGACGCAATGCTGTGACACACATCACCCCAGGTCTTCGGCCGGCCCAGCCAGAAATCAGCATGCTTAGGTCACATTATGGTGAGCCACACACAGTACTTTCAAAATAATATTAGGGCTACAACTAACCATTATTTTCACTGTGGATTAATCTGTCGATTATATTTTCGATTAGTTGTTTGGTCTATAAAATTTTAGAATATGGGGGAAAAATGTTGATTAGTGCTTTCCCAAAGCCCAAGATGACGTCCCCAAATGTCAAATGTGTGACATATTTGTTTTACTACGTCCGGTTTCATAACCGTAGGCCTATTGGTAGGCCTAAGCCATCACACTTCCAATATATATGTTCATTGCCAATACAAGTGCATTTTTATTTATTTTATTTTACCTTTGTTTCTTCAGGGAAGGTTCCCACTGAGAGGCAGCCTCTCTTTTGCAGGAACACCCTGATCACATTCACACAGATCCACATTCATACCTGGAAGCTGCCCAGTACAACCACAGTCTGATCTGCTGGCCACTGAGCAGCTCCACTGGAGCGGTTGGAGGTTAAAGCGTAACTCTCGCCAAAATGCAACCTAGGGTCTTTTTGTGAATGTACCTGAGTCAAACTTTCGTTTAAAAGCATATTTAGGACGGAAGAGTCACTTTTAAGATTTACCGTATTTTCGTTTTTCGGTCAAATGGCATTTTGAATGGGAGTGATAGGGTCACTTTTATGCTAGCCTCAAAATAGCTATTTTTAAAACACTAAGAAGGCTCGACACAACATGAAACTATGCTCTAAGTATCACCAGGGGCTCTACACCTTAACGAAAGCATTGACAACATTGTTTGTGTACCCAGAGTTTACTAAAAAGAGAGGTTTTGAACAACTCACCGTAGCTCTTGTTGTTTCTGGCCGCAACCATTTTATCAGTCAAAAACAATCGATTTCTGAATGCAAAGTAACAGGGAGGAGAGTAAAGACGGAAAGCTCCTAAAGCTTAGTTCCATATAAATGTATGGATAAGTCGTTGTTTTATCGTACAACAATATTGACCTTGTAGTTGAAAAAGGAGCCTCATATGCATTCGCATTCGGATATCGACTCGTTTTGACTGCCGAGGTGGTAGTGGCCGGAAACAACAACAGCTGCGGTGAGTTGCTCAAAAACTTTTTTAGTAAATCGGTGTACACAAAGAATGTTGTCAATGCTTGCGTTAAGGTGTAGAGCTCCTGGTGATACTTGAAGTAAAATTTCATGTTGTGTCAAGCCTTCTTAGTATTTCGAAAATAGCTATTTTGAGACTAGCAGGAGAGTGCTCCTAGCTCTCCCATTCAAAAGGCCATTTGACCCAAAAACGAGAATACGGTGAATCTTAAGTGGCGATTCGGTCCTAAATATGCTTTTAAACTAAAGTTTGACTCACGTACATTCACAAAAATACCCTAGGATGCATTTTGGCGAGAGTTACGCTTTAAGGGCCTTGCTCAAGGGCACTTCAGTGGTGGTAATGAGGGAGGGACAACGCTGCTTTTTCACTTTCCCCACCCAGATTTGATCCTTTCGGTCTGAGGATTAAACCGACGACCTCCCGGTCACAAGCTCACTTCTCTAACCTTTAGGTTGTCCATATTATTATTCCAAGAAGTGTTACGGCACTCTAAATAAGCAAGTTGCTGCATCATTTGAACAGAAACAACACTGACCTATTGTCATTGTGGTGTATGTAGGTGTCTGAGTGGGCAGTGCAGCTTCTAAACAGGATATGCTATTATGAATGATTTTACCACTTTGGTTATCATGAGGAACTAGAGGATCAATACAGTATCTACTAATAAAAAAAAAACACAGTTACCAAGTGATTTAGTACCAGTTAGCAGACAAGATAGAGTGAACATGGCTACAGTGCTGTAGAAGAGACATTTATGTCTTCAGACAAACTGAAGACATAAATCTTTAAAAACAGGTCACAAATACATACTTTCATTTTCATTTGAAAAAAGTGGACAGGGGTTTTAGCAATTTTAACTTAAATAGCAGTAAATGATATGTATATTTTTGGAGACTATGTTTTCCGCTGCAGCTTTGAACTAGTGAGAAGGGCTGGGTGATAGGGCCAAAATCTCTATCCTGATATAGGTTATTTCATATCTCCATGACGACATGTATCACGATATAGCATGTTTTCTGGTAATTCAATAAATGAAATAACCACATGGTAAAGCCTATTTTTGTGTACTCATGTGTGAAAGAAATACTTGACGAATGAAAAGTAATGAGTACTTTCTCATTTTATAACAATCTTTAGTGCAAAATGAACATAACGTGAGAGGATCAGAGCGTCCAATCATTGTCCAAATGACGTTAATATTGCCGTAAAGAAGTTTGGCCGCTGTTTTTTGACAATGCGAGAAAAACAATATATAAAAAAAAATATATATATATATACACACACACACCATAGAATTTTTTTTTATAGTTTTGATATTTTAAATATCTTCATATCGCTACTAGTGAATATTTAGCAGCGGTATTATGTGTATGGGATTGGCTCAAAATACACTAAAAGTTTATTATAATGAAGAAACATGTTATCACGTGCAACTGTGTGCCAAATTATGTGTTATGTGTTTCAAGGATGGCGTTATATCAGGCTTTGGATACTCAACGCTCCTTGTTAGTCATCATTTATTGTTGGTTTTGGTCTTTTCATGGGATTTGTTGACAATAAGAAAAATATAGAATGTCACAAAGAATAAATAAGGCAATTTCCTGGATATAGAATATTACCAGACTTATCTTTTTTTAAGAACTTTTATTATTCTAATGCTGCCATAAAGTCGGTAAGTGATTAAATAAATCCAGTAGCACCACTCATTTCTCTTTTGATTAAAACATAAAATAGAGCGATTACACTGTGTGATCATGCATGCTTACAATATTTAGTCTGTAGTCTTCCCATCTAGACTATAACCACATACAATCCGTATTTAGGAGTTCATGACAAAGAAAGAATAATACTGAAAGGCAGAAGTGGGTTACTTAGAAGGTGGGGAGCAAGAACAGTGTGATGGTGAAGCCAGTCTCTCCAGATTTCAAAAAAGCAGGCTGAAAGAAGTGCGCTGGGGAGAAAACAGGTAAATGAAGGCTGAGGATGTCATCAAAATACATGTATGAAACTGTACAGAGAAACGGAGGAAGAAGAAAGACATTAAAACCATCATCAGCATGCAGCAAATCACTCCAGCTCGTCCCACCTATGCGTGCCTCCCTCCCTTGTATGGTTCTCTCTGTGCTGTATCTTAATGGAAATGACCTCCATCTGAGACAGTTAAGTGGCCCAAACCTGATTAGTTATTTACCTCCCTTCCATCTCTCTTTCCTTTATCTACTCATCACACACATACAAACAGTGCGGTGGCGCCTCAAGTCTTCCTTTACATCTTCCCTCCTCTCTGCCAAACAATGCCCCGCTCCCCCTATAAGGATGGTAATTAATTGTGTCATTTTTATACGAGAGACAATAGTCCCTTTGGATTTACAGAGCAGGCATTTGTCCAAGCGTGGTGATATCTAAGTGCTTTTCAGAGCTATTCATATCTATACAACAACTAAGGGGTTCACGCATCTCAGGCTTCCATACATAGCTGCTTCTCTGTGCATGTGTATGGCAACACGTGCTGGTGACAGAAACATGCGATTCCATGATCTGGCGAGAGGAGAGAGACAGATAAAGAGAGAGAGAGAGAGAGAGAGAGAGAGAGAGAGAGAGAGAGAGAGATGCCCTCTAAGATGAGAGCTCTCAAGCGATATAATGGCTCTCCTTTGGGTTTAAATCAGCGTGCAGAAAGTGCTCTGCCCTGGTGTTGCCTGCTGCAGTGTAACACAGGAGAGAAGCAAGAGAAAATATTTCGTATATCAGATTCCAGAGCCCTCTTACGCCTTTGCTGTAGGTGTGCCTAAGACACGCATTGAAAAAGTGAGGCTGCATACTATCTGTGTCCATCTGTCTGTCAATGTTCTCACCTAGAAATGTGTTTGACAATGCAGTATTTTAAACAGACCATTACATCCACGTAAAAAAAAAAAAAAAATCTCTAAGTATCATAAACCTGTCTGTATACGGGCACTGTAGTCTTGCAGGAATTAGACAAAAGCAAAGTTTTTTGTCGAGCGATCAGCCCAACTTACGACAACCTCATCAGGCCACCTCCCCTAACAAAGCCCACAAACACACACACACACACACACACACAAACACACACACACACACACACACACAGACACCACTGAGTATGCATAAACAAGGCTCGCATCAGAAAGAAACAGACCACCACAGCCATCTATGCTTCTGTGGAGGTATAACTGTTCCAACAAAACTTTGAAGCTGGCATGTCAGGCTACATACATCTGCGTTTAACTCATCCTGATGATAAACACCAACAAGCATGACTAAAACTTCTTCTTTAAAAAAAACCTTTTGACCGTCGAATATTGGTCTTTTGCGGGGAACAAATTGCTTGTTTGTTGTTTTTAAACAATCAAATTAAGAACCACTGTAATAGACCAGTCCATAGCTGTGCACTCTTTATCAACATTAGTAGGCAAATAACAAATGAATACACAAATGATGAACAGATGCATTCTTACTCTGGCTTAAAATGAATATCAAACCAAGAGGAAACCACTGAAGAATGTGTTTATAGTGACAATGCCTCCACCAGCTTTAAGCCTCGCTTATTTTGAGCTCCAATTCACATACAGGCCTGCTCTATGTCCGGGCGCCACAACACCATGCTCGTGCTCCAACTGTTTACGCTCTAACTGTTTACGTGTTTTAGGGAGAAGCAGGGCCATTTCAAATTAAAAAACTGTTTTGCAGATAGTGAGTGCAAGAGAACTAAGTTCATTTTTAAGGGAACAGTGACATCTTGTGGACACATTTCAAAATTCCACTCCAAAGCCCAGGGGATTCCAGTTTCTAGAGTAATAAAGTGTTTCTTCTGGGACGCCTCGGTAGCTCACCTGGTTGAGCGTGCGCTCTATGTACCGAGGCTCAGTCCTTGGATACGATTCCAACCTACGGCACTTTGCTGCATGTCATTCCCTGTCTCTCTCCCCCTTTCCTATCTACAGCTCTCCTGTCTAATAAATACCAAAACAAATCTTTAATAAAGTGTGGCTTCTCATTTAAAAATGATGGCGAACTCAACTTCAATGTCCTTAACAGAGAGAATACACTGAAATGTGTCCATAGTACAGACTCCCGAAAAGTACCGAAAGTTTGCATTCAATGCCATGTCCAGTTTCTTTTTTACAGATAGTTCCTAATTTGTGTCATAGTTCTGCCAATTGTAGACTGTACTTTATTTAAGCACCTGGCTTCTCTTGTACAGAAATGTTTTTTGTACAAAATCATGTTTTCATGTCACAGGCACAGTATCCCTTAAAGGAATGTTTTGATAAATCTACCAAAACTCAGGTAGCAAACTGAACATTTTCCCACTTCTACTTAAGAGTGACTTGCAACAAGAGTCCCCTGCTTGACTCGAACTAGGGGACCCCTAATTTACCAGAAAGCCCCCAAATGTTGCCAATATGTTCTGACCGAGTGATGCGTAATCTTTGTTGTTGTTGTGCAGTCAGAATAACATGAGACTACTAACCAAGTATCAGAATAGAGTCTTCTTTCTGGACGTGCTTCTCCAGAAGGTGCTGGAATTTGGAGAATCTGCCCAACCAATCATAACTCTGCTCTGTCTTGTATCTTTCATCCCAGTAGTCAACGTCTTTGTACCTGGAGTTGTCATCCGGCAGGTAGTCCATGCTCTCTGCGACATGTAAATGTGAGAAGAAAAATAAAACGTCAAAATAGTATCCATTTCAGAAAAGAACACTTTGAACTGCTTTCATTTAGGGCTGAACGATTAATCGTTTTCAAATCGAAATCGTGATTTAATAGGAACGCGATTAGCTAATCGTGAAGACCCGGGATTAATCAAATGTGAAATATTTAAAGTGAATGTTTGGTGTTGCATCTTGTCGAACATTTTTGATTCCTCTATTCATTATTATATTTACTGTTTTTTCATTACTCTGGAATGTTACATAACACACATTGTTTACAGAAATGTCCTATTTTCAGTGGCGCTTTCATTTATTTTGTATTAGTTTATTTAAAATGATCGTAGAAGTTGCAATATGTAGCTAAAAAAAAAATATATGTAGCTAAATCGCAATACCTGGTAGGAAAATTAGGCAATAGATTTTTTTCCCCAAATCGTTCAGCCCTACTTTGATTGTGGCTAGACGTTCACTAGCTTTGATCCAGCAACCATCATGTATTCATATGCTCCATTAGAATTGACTTTTTTCCCCTCCCAGTTTACCTCCTGGCTGTTTAAAGCTTGAAGTGACTGAGGGTCACTTCTTTTTAGGCGCTGCCAGAAAATGAGAGTTCATTTATCAGTGCAGTTTAGTGTCCTAAATTATTTTCCAAAAACTGAGTGTCCCAAATGATGAGGGTCTTATCCCATTCCCCATCTGCGTGATTAGGACTGAACGCCTCTCTAAATCAGAACCCCTCCCAGACGTCCCTAACCCAAAATGACTTCTTGGGGCAAATTTGAGACACTAAACTGCACGTATACCAAAATGGCGTATAACTTGGAGCCTCTACACTTTACTTTTTTGTTACAGTTCCATTTGGCTACTTACGAATTCCTCGTTAAAGCCAATGGTTGTGTAATCAGTAAATCCACGTGTTGTAGTTTTACAGCATGAAAGCTAAAAGTGCCCCCCCCCAGACCGCGTGGGTACCACTTCCTGCAGACGCATCTACATCAACAACACAATAAATATGAATGAGACGTCGAAGTGAGTCTAAAAGCTGCACAGTCCTTTAATAAATTATCAGTTTTGATAAGACGCCGGTATTTCCTTGTTGATGTGTTTTTCTTCTTCTTCTCTGCGCTTTATTTTTTTTGCGGGGGCACAATACCAACTTTTTCGGTGTATACCGCCACCTACCGTACCGGAGTATGTAGAACAGGCTCGACTTTACATTTAGTCTGTGATAATAAAATAAAATACAATAAATAAAAGTAAATACCTATATTATTTGATATTATATTATATTAAACAATCTGTTGCTTATTAAAACATATATTACCCCTCTACAGTGTCTCTAGTTGTTCCTCATACCCCTTCCAATTCCCATCCTCTCCCTTTACAGTGAGATAAAATTGCTGTAAAATCACTTTCTCATGGCTTTTCTCCTTCTTAAAACAAGTCAATACATTTCAAAGAATAAGATGGTGTACCACATTTTGAAATTCTAAGCCTATTACTACTTTTTATAGAGCACACCATATGCCGCTAGATAGAAAATGCATTAGGCGTGATAATTTAGTGCTGAGCGTTCAGAGAAAATTCTATTCAATTCAATGAACTTTATATATCCATTAGGGACTTTAATTGTGCAGAACACCAGTGCATGTATACGTTATATACCTAACAACACAACACAATTCACATTTCACACAGTCTCACAGTTTGCATGTACAGTTCACATAATCAGCAACACAACACAACATACCACACACATTACATACTAGCAGTCCATCAGTCATAAGGTTAAAACAATACAGCAGCTGCCCAGCAGCTGTGATTTAAGCTTGAATTGCATGGAGAACAAAACACACCTGAAGGGTGTGCTGTTCCATTAATTACAAAACATGTAGACATTGTAACTAACTAATATATCAACTTTTTGCTTAGACACAGTTTGAACTCAAACCACGTACTTTAAATCTACAGCAGTAAAATGAGCTGCACAAGGAAATGTGGAGATTA
This sequence comes from Perca fluviatilis, assembly GCF_010015445.1. Taxonomy (NCBI): domain Eukaryota; kingdom Metazoa; phylum Chordata; class Actinopteri; order Perciformes; family Percidae; genus Perca; species Perca fluviatilis. The sequence continues at coordinate 26,217,098 of NC_053122.1, read as the reverse complement.
TATAGCACAGAGAAATTACTTTGTGGAATCTGAAAAAAACAACTAGAGTTGGATACAGTCTACTTTTAATTTGAAGTACTCAGATGTTAAAGGTGCCGTAGGTAGGATTATGAAGATCCAGGATTTAGCCAAAAAATGTGAACATCGACAACTTCTCAGTCCCTCCCCCCTTTCCACTAAAGCCCAAAACGGTCTCTTAAGCCCCTCCCCCCACAAGGGAGAATGAATGCGTGTGCATGAGCAGTGATTGACACGCAGTTAAGGTGTAGACACATTTAGCCGACGGCTGACCGTTGACAGAAAACCCCGTCGATATGATCAGTCGCGTCCCCGAGGTCCAAAAAACTGCCACAGAACAGACCAAAAAGACGAGAGGAGACGTAATACATCTCTATAACAGCAGGCGGCGCTAATCTGTAATGTTGCCCAAGAAATGAAAACCGGCAGCTGATTGGACGAACGCATCACATGGGTTTGTTTTCTCCGGAAATTCAAAGCCAGACTGTCATGGCGGCCATTCAGAATACGATCTCATGTTGTACTAAAATAGTTCACTGAAACATGTTTCTGAAAACATTTTAAGCGAGAAATAGGCCGTGCAGTTGCTGAATCTGTCTTCATTTCAGCTCAACAAAGGTCAGTTTAAAAGATTTTCGTCGGATTTTGAGAGACTCTAGTCACCTCATTCCGCTCACCATTTCCGGGTGAGTCCCGACTGCCCTGCCGCCGACCGAACATGTCAGGTCGGCCAAAATGAACGCCGACAGCCCCTCAGACTGACGATGGCACGGGACACACCGAACAGATTTGAGTCACTGACCTCGCCAGACTGTCCCACGGCCGATAATCGGCCTGGTGTGTCAGCGCCCTTAGACACCCCCCCTGGCCCTGATTGGTGCATCTGAACAGGGAGCGGTGGATTTTTGCAAATCGCACTACAGGCTGTAGGTGGTGCCAGAGGAGCCAGATTTTCTTTTTAATTACCTGCTTCATGGGGTGGACTCTAGCCCACTCAGTAGAGCGTGCGCCCCATGTAGGCTGAGTCCTTTGCAGCGGTCTGGGTTCGAATCTGACCTGTGGCCCTTTGCTGCGTGTCATCCCTTCTCTTTCTTTCCCCCTTTCCTGTCTATCCACTGTCACTATCGAATAAAGGGAATAGCCCCAAAAAATTATCTTTAAAAAAAAAATCACCCGCTTCATGTAGTTCTTCTCGAACATAGGGTCAGTTTCAGCAAATATGACAGAAAGTTAGTTTTATAAGGCTTACCTACAGCACCTTCAACTTAAGTAAAAGTAGAAATACCTTAGCCTAAAATACTCAATTACAAAAGTCCTAATTTAAAATGTAAGGAAAAAAGTATTAGTAGCAAATTGTAATTAAAGTAGTAAAAGTAAAATGTCTCATTCTACATAATGGCTCCTTTCAAAGTATTATGTGGATCCAATTTTATATATTCTGTATACTACTGGGTAGATTAGTAGTATAGTAACTACTAACTCTAAGTGTCAAATAAATATAGTAAAGACAAAGGTAAATATCTGCCTCTCAAATGTATAAGAGCAGAAAGTAGCAGGAAATGAAAAAAACTCAAGTGAAATACAAGTAGGCTATGTCAAAATTGTACTAAGTACAGCACTTGAGTAAATGTAGGCCTATTCGGTTACATTCCACCTCTGCATATTACTATGTGATGTAGCACTCAACCCAAACCACACAGCTGTGAGACAGCCAGCAGTATAGTGTCGGTCATTTGTGTTTGAGAAGCATTTGGTGGGTGAGTATCCCCGCTGCGAGGATGAGCACCATGAAGAGCACGGTCAGGCCACGACGCACCACCAGCCGCCTGACCGACAGAGGCCGTGGTACTGCAGCGTCGGCCGTCTCCTCACAGCTCAGGACGTCAGATGAAGCGATGTCCATCTGGGACTCTCTCCAGACAATGTGGGCATCTCCTGATCAGAGAGAGCGAGGCAGTTAGGAGTTAGTTGTGTGTACTCTGCACAGTATGCTCGTTCCTGGAGGGCATGCAATGAAAAGGAAAAGTGAAGCGAGCATTTAATGTATTTACCCTCATTTTCCATTGCCAGAACTTCTTTCTTTTCTGTGACCTGGACTCCTGCCCTCACCATTGCCTGCTCATACACAGTTAGGACAGCTGTTTAAAGTGCATATTTCATAATGAAATACGTGTTGTTGTTCTACAGGGACATTGACTAGCATACTGAATTTACTGCAGTTACTCTTTAAATTGCAGTTACAGGAACATTAGTGTAAATTCCTCGTTGTGACTATAGAGGGCAGAAACAACTCCACAGGGTGTGTGTGTGTGTGTGTATAACGGTTAGGCTAGTGGGAAGGCATGGAAAGTCTTGAGATACCCCAACCGCAGGTAGAACAAAGCACAAGAATGTTTTTCATATTCTCTTAGGTCTCCCACATGTGAAATGGATTGTTGTGCACTGAGCGTTGCTCGTGCCTAAACATGAGACATTGTGTCACGTGGGATTATGTGCTTGAGGGACAAATTAAAGATAAAAAAGCAAAAGCAAGAAAAGAATAGATCAGGTGACATTTTGTGTTTGTATGGGTCATATTATATTCATACTTTCAGTATATTTTGTGACCGCAAACAATTACTTTTACAACCAGAACATTTACTTACCAATACCACAGTGTGTATCGTCCTATTAAATTAGAGACAAAGTAAAGCTGAATTGAGTACAGTACTTTCTTAGCAAATTACAACCTTTAAAATTAAAGTTCTATACCTAGCTGCAAATTGTGAAATGTCATGACGCCTCATACTATAAATCACTTTTGACGTTGCATGTCCAATCCTGAGGATGGAGTTTCACCGCCCTGTCTTCCTGTCCAATAGGAATCCAAGCTAAAATGGACACCACAGTGTATGTTGCACTCTCAGTAACATTGTAGTAAAACATTGAAATGTATTATAGTTATGTCATGTAAAGATAAGATAAGATAGATTGTATTATCCTGAAGGAAATTTGTCTTGGACAAACAAACAATATCTGCTGTTTAAAGAATTCAACACTCACTCAGTCAGTCAGTATATTTCATGTAATTTAAAAAAAAAAAGTGTGCTCACTCACCTCTTCGGCAGCCTTTCTCCAATTTAGTTTACACAAGAAAATAATAAAGAATGTGACCTGTAGAATGACACAAACAAAAATACCCAACCACAGTCCTGCAACAGAGAAGACAACCCAACACTCAAACTTGCTTCGAACAAGACTTTAAAGTTAAATGGCAGTGTCAGTCGCTCTTTAGTCCTCACCTACGATGCCCATTTTGGCTGCAAACCTCAGGGACGCTCCAATAGGAAGGCCGATGCAGTAATATCCCACCAAGTTACAGATGGCCCCGATACTTGGTTTCCCCGCTCTTCGTATAATGCCCCCTGTCATATTCTGCCCCATACAGTATTCAGGCTCTATCCGCTTTGCTTAGATTTATAATGATAATAATTTATGACAACTACTCCCTTACCATCATGGCATCTACAGGATGGAAGAACCCCAAAATGATCATGACATCAGCAACCCGTCGAATGATTTCTCTAAAAGATGCAAACAAAGATGTACATTAGCAGCAGAAATGCATAATTGTGCTGGGTAATTGAACATTTTTTTGTGTGCTTTTGTAATGTTGAGAGTAGCATGCTACCATCATGTGGCCGTGGTTTTAGTATGTTCCTTTTGAACTAAAATCACATTGTGTAAAGGCTCTGTAAGGGTCTGTTGGGAACTCTTTTGACTTATAAAAACAATCACTAACACAGGTATACAGGCTCAAGGTTGCATGTTATATTAGATACTTTGAAAATATTTTTTTTCTATAGAAGAATAGTCCATACTCACTTTTCTGTTGTAAAGATGTAACCAATAACATTCTTAGATGATCCAAGAATAATTCCCACAAAGCATGAGACTGCAACTGGATTGAATAGAAGAAGAACACAGATGCTAGCTACAGTATAAACAAATCTGGGCATCAATTTAAAAAAAAATTATTTTTTACATATATTTATACACTTAACATTTAAAAGGACTATTTAGAGATTTAGTATTTATCAGTAATATGAAATATTAACCTTTCTGTTATGATGGGTGAAGGAAGAAATGTAGAGATTACATTGTGTGATTAATCAATACCTTGAAAAAAAGACCGGATTGCTGTCCTCTGCTAATGGCAAAGCACACTTTTGGCGTTTTTCCATTACATGGTACCTGTTTGACTCGCCTCGACTCTACTCACCTTTTTTGGTTCCATTATAAAAGAAAGTCCCTGGTACCTGCCAACTGGTACTTTTTTTCCACAGTTCCAAGCGAGCTGAGGCGATACCAAAAGGTGACGTGAAAACCTGCAGACTACACACACGTTCTGTGTGTGTGTGTGTGTGTGTCGCGTTATGTCACGGCAGCTTCCTCCACGCTCACCTCACACATGAGACGGTACTAAATCAGGAGGACGGGGCACCGTGGCTGAGCCGAGCTGAGTAGAGCCGGTACTAGCAGTGGGTAAGCGCCATTTTAAGACCCACTGTGCACACTAGGACCATCAGCCGTACCACCCCTAATATATATATATATATATATATATATATATATATATATATATATATATATATATATATATATATATATATATATACACGTGCCTTGGCAAAAGTATTCGCCCCCTTGAACGTTTCGACCTTTTGGCCACATTTCAGGCCTCAAACATAAAGATATAAAACTGCAATTTTTTGTGAAGAATCAACAACAAGTGGGTCCCAATTATGAAGTGGAACGAAATTCATTGGCTATTTCAAACTTTTTTAACAAATAAAAACTGAAAAAGTGGGCGTGAAAATTATTCAGCCCCTTTACTTTCAGTGCAGCAAACCTCTCCAGAAGTTCAGTGAGGATCTCTGAATGATCCAATGTTGACCTAAATGACTAATGATGATAAATAGAATCCAGCTGTGTGTAAATGCACCTGCTCTGTGATAGTCTCAGAGGTCCGTGTAAAGCGCAGAGAGCATCATGAAGAACAAGGAACACACCAGGCAGGTCCGAGATACTGTTGTGGAGAAGTTTATAGCCGGATTTGGATACAAAAAGATTTCCCAAGCTTTAAACATCCCAAGGAGCACTGTGCAAGCGATAATATTGAAATGGAAGGAGTATCAGACCACTACAAATCTACGAGAGCGCCCGGCCGTCCCTCTAAACTTTCAGCTCATACAATGAGAAGACTGATCAGAGATGCAGCCAAGAGGCCCATGATCACTCTGGATGAACTGCAGAGATCTACAGCTGAGGTGGGAGACTCTGTCCATGGGACAACAATCAGTCGTATACTGCACAAATCTGGCCTTTATGGAAGAGTGGCAAGAAGAAAGCCATTTCTTAAAGATTTCCATAAAAAGTGTCGTTTAAAGTTTGCCAAAAGCCACCTGGGAGACACACCAAACATGTGGAAGAAGGTGCTGTGGTCAGATGAAACCAAAATCGAACTTTTTGGCAACAATGCAAAACGTTATGTTTGGCGTAAAAGCAACACAGCTCATCACCCTGAACACACCATCCCCACTGTCAAACATGGTGGTGGCAGCATCATGGTTTGGGCCTGCTTTTCTTCAGCAGGGACAGGGAAGATGGTTAAAATTGATGGGAAGATGGGTGGAGCCAAATACAGGACCATTCTGGAAGAAAACCTGATGGAGTCTGCAAAAGACCTGAGACTGGGACGGAGATTTGTCTTCCAACAAGACAATGATCCAAAACATAAAGCAAAATCTACAATGGAATGGTTCACAAATAAACATATCCAGGTGTTAGAATGGCCAAGTCAAAGTCCAGACCTGAATCCAATCGAGAATCTGTGGAAAGAACTGAAAACTGCTGTTCACAAACGCTCTCCATCCAACCTCACTGAGGTCGAGCTGTTTTGCAAGGAGGAATGGGCAAAAATGTCAGTCTCTCGATGTGCCAAACTGAGTAGAGACATACCCCAAGCCGACTTAACAGCTGTAATCGCAGCAAAAGGTGGCGCTACAAAGTATTAACTTAAGGGGGCTGAATAATTTTGCACGCCCAATATTTCAGTTTTTTATTTGTTTAAAAGGTTTGACATATCCAATAAATTTCGTTCCACTTCATGATTGTGTCCCACTTGTTGTTGATTCTTCACAAAAAATTACAGTTTTATATCTTTATGTTTGAGGCCTGAAATGTGGCAAAAGGTCGAAACGTTCAAGGGGGCCGAATACTTTCGCAAGGCACTGTATATACAAAACCCACGGTTCGGTTTGTATCACGGTTTTAGGGTCACGGTTTTCGGTTCTGTACGGTTCTTGTTATTTTTTCTTTTAATCTTTAACACTCCAGAATATACTTAAGCATATGATATATAGCTAAAATTAGCATATTGAATGCATGTTGCACAAAACATGCACACAGTGGCAGTTCTATATATTGTTTTATTTCATCATAGGTACCATGAAATCCAAAATGTTCCCACACACCAGACTATAAACGACGCTGGCGCATCCTCCAGCTCTGGGCAGCCTCTCTCCCACTTGACATTTCTGCAGGTGACGTGACGTGACCTGCAGCGGCACCCCACTCCACTTGAGGAGCGGTCGGCTCGGTGTCTCTCAAAATCTGACGAAAATCTTTTAAACTGACCTTTGTCGATCTGAAATGAAGACAGATTCAGCAACTGCATGGCCTATTTCTCGCTTAAATGTTTTCAGAAACACGTTTCGGTGAACTATTTTAGTACAATATGAGATCGTACTCTGAACGAGCCGCCATGACAGTCTGTTTTGAAATTAGGGACCAGCCAGACCCATGTGACGCGATCGTCCAATCAGCTGCCATGGGTTGCGTTTGTCACGCCCATCCCGCTCGTCATTTCCAGTTAGTGTTTTAACATAGGTGTATAAAGTGGGTGTCAGTACCCGATCCGTTCCACCTGCACAATCCGTTCTGCGCATGTGCAAGATGACACGTATGCCATGACGTAGGCGCAGATGATAATGCTGCGTTCATTCCACCACCACCTTGGAATAACGGCACCGCTTCCACCTGCACGATCCGGTCTGCGCATGCGCAAGATGTTCACACGCTAGCCTCCAGCTAACGTTAGTTAGCTAATAGCTAATTCGGCGGACCGCTAGGTGATTATAGCGGTCTGCCATTAGCCTCCCCAGAGGAAGCTAACGTTAGTTTAGCTAACGGTTAATTGCGGGCGGACGCTAGGTGATTATAGCGGTCTGCCGTTAGCCTCCACCGGGAAGCTAACATTAGTTTAGCTAACAGCTAATTGGCGAACCTTCGCCTGAGACAGCATGTAAACTTTAAAAGACCCTCAAAATAAAACTTGAAAATAAACGTTAACATATATAACAGCTGTTACGTCAGTTCTACTTTACTTGTGCTCATTTAAAATACAATCACTCAATACTTGTCTTTATTGTTATTACTGTAATGTCTTAATTTAGCTGTAGCTTGCTTTTCCCATTAAGTTTAACTTAACGTTATTTTAGACTGAATCTAGCTGCAGAAACATCGGGTACTGACAGTGGGCACTACGGCAGTAAGAGGTTAGTGTCAGTACCCGATCCGTTCCACCTGCACAATCCGTTCTGCGCATGTGCAAGATGACACGTATGCCATGACGTAGGCGCAGATGATAATGCTGCGTTCATGCCACCTCGAAACAACAGGCACCGCCCCACTGGTTACGTTGTTTCTGCAGCTCTACTCTGACATACTTTTCAATGTGGGACTTTTATTGTACCAGAGTATTTTTCCAGTGTGGTATTAGGCCTACAACTTTTACTTAAAAGGTGCTCTAAGCGATGTTGGGTGATGTCACTTCTTGTTGACGTTCAAAGTATTGTCAAACAAAACGGAGTCTAGCTCACCCATCCCTCCTCCTCATCCCGTACCCTCCCCCTACTTTCTGCGCACTAACCCCCCCAACCCCCACCCCCAAATCCTTCTTGACTGGAACACGGTTTATGTTTCGTGGTGCAGGTTGGTGCCGTTTGTGGAGCCTGGGCTGTCTACAGAGACAACGTTTTTACAGTGTGTTCAGGGGACAGGCAGCTAGCGGATAGCGAGGAGATGTTTGCTGTAATGTAGCTTTTTGTAGCCTAAAAAATGCATGGCATCGCTTAGAGCACCTTTAAAGTGGCTATATGTAACTTTTGTGTTGATTCTAGTGGCTGCTTTGGACAAAAGTGGTAGTGTTTTTACCACACCTGCTGTCGTAAAGGTCTTTTCTTTACGGTGCGGCGTAACCGGTGTAATTTAATGTTGGCTACTGTTAAGAAATCCTAAAAGACGTGTTCGTTCGATTTCTGAGGAGGAAGGAGAGGCGGGGTCCAATTGAAAGATTAAGCAAAAGGTTTAATGAACAACACGATGAAAACGACATGACAAAAACAATCAAACATAAAACATGAAACACTGCCAGCAGTGGACTGAAATGACATGCCTCCTCTTCAGGAATTACATCAATCAGTCCTGAATCATTCCCAGGTTCGGAATTATATTCCTTTGGAATCGTGGGTGTTTCCTTGAATGGAAACTGTCCCAGCTTAAAGACACACCTCTGATTTCAGGTTTACTCCAGTTCCCAGACAAAGGTTGTTTATCATGGTAGTGCCGATTCTATTCAAGTTTACAGAGTTTGCATTTCCTTCGTTCTAATCAAGTCTGGCCCCGCACAGAGTGGCTCCCCAAAAGTTGTTTAAACAATAAGTCTTCTAGAGCATCTACATTCATGCTAAATAACACACATGACCTTATTAATTCTTTAGAAATTAGGTTTGGGGTGAGGCAGTCAAATGCTGATTAGGCTTAATCAGTATTGAAACAATCCTTTTCGACTCAGTTTCAGTGTCACTCAGTCACACAACAGTTTACATTTTTAAGTTACATTTTTTACCTAAAAGTATATTGTACTAAAACATAAGCATGGTTTTAACTTTTTTATCTTCAACACTACTGACCTACAACCACATCACACATTGTAAAGTTATTTTATGAACGAAATAGACATATTACATACTTAAGGGCCAATTTGGGGACGTTTTTGAATCATTTACAATCCCGTAATTGTCTCCATCTGTTGAAAGCCTGACCTAGATAGACTCGGGGTTTTGCCCGTCGTCTGCCACTTTCTCTTTTAGCTTTCAGTTGTTCTTTGTTTAATTCCCTTCTTTTCTGTGATGGACCTGCCCCAGTATCAGCCATAACTACAGCAGATAACTTCTAAAATAAAATTAAAATACAATAAAGACATGCTCCTGCTACCTTTTACCTGGCAGGATACTCACTAACACAGGTTTTTCCTGTGTTACCCTGAAATCTGTGACCCGTCAGAATGTGTCCTCTGTAGCGCCGTCTACCTGAACGGTCAGGTGATGTGTTTCGATTAGCACGAAAATGGATGCTGAGGAGGTGAAACGGAGGCTGGCCTCTGGAGGACTTATTTTATTTCTTTGTTCCAACTTCCAAGTGGCCTATAGCCTACGTTAGTCATGAATAAATGATGTTAAAAAATGTATAAATGACTCATTCTTGACAAAAGGCAAAAGAGCTCTGTGCCTGCGCACATTTGAATAATGTCGGGCTGTAAACGGGTTTGGGCTTTTAAAAAGCTGCTAATCAAAATGTACTTGTCGGGCTCGGGCCGAATTCTGTTGGGCTCGGGCCATGTTGGGCCTAACTTTAAGGCCCGATTACAGCCCCTGGCTAGGTGAGCATCATAACGTGTGTTAAAAAGTGATGCACGTTCGTCCCGGAAGTAAAGGCTGGACTACAATAGAGCTGTTTGGAGCAGTTTGTGAACAGTGTTTTCTGTTGGAGATGGTAAGTCCCTTTGGGAAAAAGCCAAAAAGCATAATATGAGCACTTTAAGTAAAGGATCGGATTACTTCACCACTGTTCACAGGGCATTTGTCATTATCTCCATAATTTCAAAACCTCAAGGGCTTTCCCTCTCTTTCACATGCAGTGCTCGGTTGCCCGGGCAACAATAGCCCGAAACCTGTGCACGTCCCTGGCACATCATTGCATGTAAGAATTTTACCTGTAATGTTGTTTTGGTACTTGTACTTAAGCAAAAGGTCTGAATACTTTTTCCATTTCTGGCTCTTTGGAGATAATACATCAGTAAAAATAAATAAAATATAAATAAAAAAATAATAATTATATATATATAAAATCATAGTTAATTTATATTAAAAACACAAACTTCTGTGCAGGAGAGTAATGTCATATAGGCTATTCCCCTGCAGATGGTAGTATCACACTTCTATTTTCAATGGATTTTATTTCCTTGATGTTCATCCTTTTTCATTATCTGACATTGAAAAGGCATCTGCAGCTAATGTTTTTGCCTCACATTGGCAATCCAGCTACAAAACCTGTGCCATACATTGGTGTGAAGAAAAAGTGCCCGTTCATCTTCGTGGACGAGAGTTGCTTTTCTGTGTCGAATTCCACCTATGTGGCTCTTAAACGGTTGTGCTGCCTCCCTGTGCGAGGATAATCTTGCTTCCTTCACTAGGAACAGCTCACAGAGGGACGTTCTATGCCTTCAGTGTATCAAGTGCCATTCTGTCAACTTAATGCATATCCCACCATTTCACTCCCACTGAACTGTAATCAACTGGAATTCTTTACATAAACTCATCTGCAGATTGTTTTTTTTTAAATTTTTGGGCTTTTATTGCCAATCTCCCATTATGGAGAAATAATCAGCTATCTCAGAAGAATCATAGCACTTCAGAGTCTCTTCAGCCATTTCTAATACCACCTGAAAGGCTGACTACTGCTTCTTAAAGATAGGCATAATGTTGAGGATGATTTAGTGGCTCAGTGGACACATGGTGGTCATAGTGTCAAGCTTTGGAGTTCACCTTTTTTTTCCCTCTTTTTTTCCTCTTCTACAAATCCCATTTACCTCAGCAGCAAAATAGGTCGCTTGTCCATGCCTTTGAAAACAATACATATACATGCCACCCCTATGCAGCGGTAGAGGTAGTACTGAATCTCAGTACTTAAGTACAAATAACCTGAGACATATTTACTTTAGTAAAAGTAGAGGTACCACAATGACAACCCTACTTAAGTAAAAGAAAAAAGTACCTGTTTTTAAATGTAGCCTACTTTAAGTATTAAAATGGAGAGATTTCCTTTTTATTTGGGATTTAATTGGCATTTGAACGGCAAGATAAATTCCTTTGACTCTTGAACTGATGATTTTATTATTAGGGACTATTATTTATAATATTTCTTTAGGATTTTTTGTCGGGAATCTCGAAGTTTCCCGTTTGAAACAGCCAATATGAGCGGTCTTCTCATTGATCAAGTTAGTTTCACAACGGTTATTGCAGGGCTATGCCCCATTCCGTTTCACCATCATTGCAGGCTTATGGAAATATAAACGCATATCCAACCCAAAACTAACTTTACCCTGTGGGACTTCGGACTGAGCCTACATTTTTATTTCAGTTTTTCAAAGATAGGCTAAACATTTAGGCTAACTGTGTTAAAAGCTAGAGAAAAGCAATTCCGCTTGTTATTTTTGTTGTGTGTTTATTGATGTCGGAGCAGAGGGTTTAATTTTTTCGAAACAAAGGGGACGTCGGACTAGTGGGCTGTAGGACCAAAGGGGATTTTTCGGGTTATTGAGAAGTCGGAACAATGGAATGTCTGAGAAATGACATACATAGACTCATGCATTTTAGGCACGGTTACGGTCTCGTTCAGTAGCCTGGTGCGCGGTCTCCTCTTGACAGCCTACCTATCATCACAAACATTTAACTTAACATAACTACCAAGATAACATTCCTTGTATTTGTATGTGATATTATATATATATATATATATACATACACACATATATATACATACACACATATATATATACATACACACATATATATATATATATATATATATATATATATATATATATATATATATATATATATATATACATACACAGTACAGGCCAAAAGTTTGGACACACCTCATTCAATGCGTTTCCTTTTTATTTTCATGACTATTTACATTGTAGATTCTCACTGAAGTCATCAAAACTATGAATGAACACATATGGATTTATGTACTTAACAAAAAAGTGTGAAATAAGTGAAAACATGTCTTATATTTTAGATTCTTCAAAGTAGCCACTCTTTGCTTTTTTATTAATAAGGGAAAAAAATCCACTAATTAACCCTGACAAAGCACACCTGTGAAGTGAAAACCATTTCAGGTGACTACCTCATGAAGCTCATTGAGAGAAAACCAAGGGTTTGCAGAGTTATCAAAAAAAACAAAGGGTGGCTACTTTGAAGAATCTAAAATATAAGACATGTTTTCAGTTATTTCACACTTTTTTGTTAAGTACATAATTCCATATGTGTTCATTCATAGTTTTGATGCCTTCAGTGAGAATCTACAATGTAAATAGTCATGAAAATAAGGAAACACATTGAATGAGAAGGTGTGTCCAAACGTTTGGCCTGTACTGTATATATACACATACATACATACATACATACATACATACATACTGGTAAGACAAACGTGTGACGGTCAGGAAGACGTTTTGGCAGGGGGGAAAAACTCATCAGAAAATGTAACGAAAATGTAACGGAACGTTGTAGAAATGTAGTAGACCTAGAGTAGAAAGTATAGATAATTGCTGCAAAATGTAACGAAGTAAAAGTCAAAAGTATGCACTATTGATTCTACTTAAGTAAAGTACAGATATGTGAAAAATGTACTTAAGTACAGTAACAAAGTATTTGTAGCCTACTTCGTTACATTCCACCATGGTTACGGTAGATTTACTTTCAGTCAACTCTCTAGTGTCAAAGCCGTTATAAAAGTCACACTACATCTTCCTTTAACACTATAAGGAAACATGGTTTCAATCTCTTTCAATAAAAGATCAATGTGATGTATAAGAACAAAAACTAATCAATAACCCAAAAAGCAGTACAATAATAAAATCCTAAAAAGGCAAAAACAGGATGATACTAATACAAATAAGTTTATGATAAATGATGGGCACTTAAAGCTCCCAAAAAAGCACAGGTTTTACTAACATTATGTGTTTGTTCTATTCAAGTGTCCCAGCGTGAACAATGCCAGGAGCCTGAAACTGAAGCAGCTAAATGGAATTCAGCCAGGACTACTTTTACATTATTCACACCTGTGCTTTTCCTACATGTCAAAATGTCTGTGGGCTGCAATGTAAACAGTGCACTGCTGTTTTGATTTAAATTGAGTCTAATTTTAAAGCGATTTTTTTCATGTAAATGAAGCAGGCTGATGCAACATGGCAAAGAGTAACCTGAGAATTGTTGTGAGCCATTTAAAAAATATTCTCCACACACTCTACAGCTGGGCTTATCCGGTTTGATGAATTGCGTTTAGGTTCCACCTACAGCACAGCATACAGCATACTGACGCTGCATCATAATTATGTAACCCTCATGCTGGCAAGGGTTAAGGTAGCCTACTAAAGTAACATCAGTGATGGCAAGTTAGAAGCCATACAACTATTTGATTACATTTTCCCGATTTTAATTGCGCAAGTGCCTGGAGGAGAATGATAATAACAACAACAACGTTTCTTTGATTTTGGAATCGGATGCGCGCGCTCTGGACCCCGGCTGGAGATGCGGAAAATAATTTGCAACAGATTCCTCTGCATAGTGGAGGCACTATCACAGACCACGTGAGAGGAATTTTCAATGACGGTCCCCGACAGACCGGTTCCTTTCTGCTGGCACTCCTCTGCTGCTGACATGGACTCTTGGACACTACATCCTCTCAGCTTCTCACAAACTGACGTGGAGTGAGGGCGATACTATGTCTGAATGTAACCTTTGATCTTTTGCCGCTTTCTCTTCTTTTTCTGTTCTTTTTTTTGTTTGGTTTTCTTCCGCTCTCCTCTTCCCTCCGCAAATCAAACAGTTAGGGTGGTGGTGGTGGTGGTGGTGTTGTTGTTGGTGGGGGTATGGCTTGGCCGTGCATCAGCAGAGTGTGCTGCCTGGCTCGCTTCTGGAACCAGTTCGACAAATCGGACCTCTCCGTCCCGCTCACCATCCAGAACTACTCGGACATCGGCGAGCAGGAGGTGCGGTCCGTAACCAAACAGGTCTCCGCGTCGGAGCGCGCACCCGGGAATAACTACTCGACCCCGGAACCGCGTGCCGCCGGCGCCACTCATGCGCCCAAAGATGGCCCGGGGACCCGAGGATCTTTCAGGGCACGGAAGGATGGCAGTTACAAGCCCCGGGAGGACTACCACCCGCCCGGAGTGCCTTTCAACAGTGTTACCCAGTACAAGCAGGATTTCAAACCCTGGCCCATTCCCAGGAAGGGGAACTTCCCTTGGATTAGTAACGGGGGCAGCAGGGCAGACAGTGTTCCGGACAGCCCGGTGAACGGTTACCACAGCCAGGCGACACCGGGGGAGAGAGAGGAGCGGGGCAGGGGGCTGGGGAGCGGGGAGCAGCATTGGATGGAGGAGAGCAAAACCAGCTCCTACAGGTAGGACACGGCATCGTGTGGTAGGCTACTTGTTTCAGCACCTGTCGCTGTCCACTGCATCTGACTGTCGGAGCAGTCAGGAAAACTGCGGGCTGGTGATATGGCGATGCCCGCTTTGATGCTTAATTAGATGCATTTTAATAGTTAATATTGACTTCCAGGGCTCGACCCAGCAAGCCTGAATGGAGACAGGGGTCATCAATAATTCTCTTACACATTTCACATTCATATAAGAGAGAGCTAACGTATGAACAGGCTATTAGATTTTGTCCTGCATTTTATTTTAGGTTATATGGAAGTTTTAGAGCAGTGATTTCCAACCTTTTTGGCTTCTGACCCTTTTTTTTTTTTAAAAGTATACATATACAGTGTATATACATATACAGTAGGTCCCTATGAATTGTAAGCAGTGCAACCAAAGATTTGTCAGATTTACTCAATTTAGTGGAGTTTAGAGACCTAAAACTGCGCAGTACTTGACAGTAAAAAAAAAAAAAAAAAAAAAGCTTATAATTTTAAATATTTGTTTCTTATCTTGTTAATCATCTCGCGACCCCTTAGATTTTCTTATGATACCTTGGTTGGTCCAGACCTACAAGTAGATTGGGCGTCTGGACCATCCAAATGAACCTATGTTAAATAAAGGGGTATTTTTTTGGTGATTATGTGTCTAAAGTTGCTAGGGACACATTTTTAAAAAGCAGAGGCTGAAATATCAGGACTTTTAGTCACTGTACAAGCTCCAAAAACTGGATCAAGCACTTCAGATAACCCAATTTAATTGATCTTTCATTAGACCCTCCCTGCCTGGTTAATGCTCACATCTTTTAAACTCTAAAACCAGTTACACTGATCTTCAAATGTCAAGTTGGTAGAATGCCCCTTTAAGTCACACTTAGAAACACTTTTGCCTGTTCTGAGCCTCCATCAGCCCCCTGATGCATCTCTCTTCCTCCAGGCAAGAGTACAGGCCGTGGACAGGGGTGAGACCAGCCAAAAGTGCGAGGAAAAATCCTCCAGCTCAATACTCAAGCCCAGGGACAGAGGCCACCCAGGTCCCGCGTGAGACTAGCTACCAGGCTGCCTACAGCGGGGAGCTCCACAGGTCCATTGGGCTGCACCATGGGGAGCACAATATTGCATCTGCTGCCTCCAACATACAACCTGCTGCTGTCCCCCAGCCCATCCCCACTGCCATGCAAGCTGGCAGTTCACCCATCCCCTCCAGCATCCAGCAGAGCGTCCCGCTTCAGAGGGCCGAGCTCAGTACAACAACCATGGGAGAGGTAAGCCTGCCAAGACAGCAGTGTTGATCAAACGGTGTATTTACATGATATATTAAATGAAAAGGCTGGTGTCAATCCTTCAGCTGCAGGAGCCATCCAATGTGCATTACAAAAAAATTAAAAAACAACTAAAAACATTGGAGGAGCTACAGGTTTAAATTGCAGCATGTTTCCTGCAAGTCCTCTTCTCTCGTCTCCCTGGTGGCCTGTTGCTGTTGGAGCATTTTAGAAAAGTGATACAGCATTCTGTCCCTAAGCAGCTCAAAGTGACCCAGCTGTTTAAAACAGGCCATGTACTGTGTTAGGTAACACTCTGCTGCTGCTACACTCATTACTTTGACCTGAATAGAGCTTGATGAGAACAGAACAAATGAAATTGGTACTTCTTCCAAGTGTGGTCCATTTTGATCAGAAAACTAAATAATCCAGTAGCAAAATGTATTGATGTCTGTCTAAAAAGAAATACTTCCTGTCATTTATAACGTTTAGAGGGAAATCAATGTAAATCTTAATTTGTATTTGGAGTCTAAATTATGAAGTCATTGTTTTTTTTCTGGTCTAGAGAAGGTACTATAATACAATAAATATTCACAGCTAAAGTTTTTTTATTTAACAGTCCCATGAAAAAAGTTGATATGGGGCGACCTCTAGCTCACCCAGTAAGAGCGTGCGCCCCAGGTAGGCTGAGTCCTTTGCAGCGGCCCCGGGTTCGAGTCCGACCTGCGGCCCTTCTCTGCGTGTCATCCCCCATCTCTCTCCCACCTTTCCTGTCTATCCACTGTCACCACAAATAAAAGGGAGTAGCCCCAAAAAAAATAATCTAAACAAAAGAAGAAAGAAAGAAATGTATATGTCCAGGGGTAGAATGACAACAGTTGAAGAATCACCCAAATATTCACACAAATGTACATTTTGTCCCAGATTTGCGCTCTCAGACATAATGAGACAGAAAGACGGGCACACAAAGAACCAGATGTCTGATTGAAGCACAACAACAACAGCGAGTGGATTTGCTCAGGAAGCTGAGGAGGCATCAGTTCAGTCAGGTCGTTCCAGGTTATCGTAGGATAAACTGGGTGAAGGGACACATCCCCCTTTCCTCTGCCCCCCCCCCCGGGTGCTGTTGCTCAGGTCAGCTGTTTTGCGTGACAGTGAGTGAGAACACTTTTTGGGAATCTCCAGAGGTCAAGTGCCATCCCTCTTCCCCCACCCACACCCCTCGCTGCCATCTGCCAGTGGAGAGCTGGGGCTGGGCAGGGTCAGGCCGGCTTGTCTGTTTGCACACTGTGTTGCCAAAAATCTCGCACTGAAACGGATCTGAGAAGGTTAGAAAAAGTTTTTTTTGTGGGAAAAGCTCTATTTGCAGCGTTGTAGCTATACCGGGAGGTATTTGGGGGTTTAAGGAACCTGGGGGAAGTTTACAGTCTACTTTAGTGGATATTTTATAGGCAGATTCCAGTATTTTGTACACTAAAAATATTCTAATTTGACTACTTTTCGGGTAATAAATAAATAAATAAATATATAATCCTTATTTCCCGTCTATAATTGTATTCTGGCAGCGTGCAGGATTAATTGCCATTGAAAACCATGCATCTCCAAATGTTACTGAGCGTGTTTCCACGGGCTGAGCAAATTGTCCTACTTTTTCCACGAAACAAAAAAAAAACATTTTAAAACCTCACTGAATTATCTGAAAAAAAATGCATTGTCCCAAGGCTTAAAACATGGCAGTTCTTCTTTGCTCATGACATTTTGTAGATACGTGGTTTTATATAGGACAGAGACATTCATGTTGGGGAAAAAAATATATAACTGAATAAGTGAAATTATGAAATGAACACAATATGAAAATTAAAATACTTACAAAGAAAATTAGAGTTTAATTATGGATGCATTACTTGGACTTATGACCTCAGTATTTAGAAAATCTCTGCGTGTTGCAGTCCTGCAACTTCAGAGGTTTAGAGAAAAATAAGGTGATTCATTTATCAGAGAAAAATAAGTGGTTATTTGCATAATCTTTTAGAATAATGACTGCTCTATAAAGCTCTTATGTCTCTCAATATCCTGTGTGATGGTGATGGAGGTCAAAGTGAGGGATGTCAATGGCGGGACACAGACTCTATTAATAAAACTGGCCCAGTTGGAGTGAGAGTTCACGGCACATTAAGAAGGGATGTGCTGCTGGCAGTGTGTTCGGCTGTGGGACTGAACACTGCAGTCAACATTATACACGCGCGACCACAAGCACGCACGCGTACATGTACAGTTTTCATGCAGCTATACCACAATCTGCCAGTGGGACACAAACCAGCCTGGCAGCAAATCAAGTTGATCTTAGATAATCCACCCCGGTCACCGATGGCCCACTCACTGCCGACTCATTATTGACTCACCGGCCCCCTGCAGAGGTGTCTGACCAAGCATTACACATCCCACTCCAGTATGCATTACACTGGGTCATGGCACTCTGCTAGCGTGTGTCTTTGAGGGCATCCTCAGCTTATGATGCCATTCTGTAAAATACATGACTGCACCAAACTGTGTTATCACCAGCAGGCCAAGCTCCCTCATTTAGCAAGGAGCAGAATAGACGGACTGTATTTAATCATTAAAAGATTTAATGGTTAAGTCCCATATAAGCGGCTGAAATCTGAATAAATCTGCTCTGTGATAAAGGAGTTAGGCAGCCATGAAATTCTCATTATTGCTCAAATCAATCTGTCAAATTGTGTGCTCCCCCACCTATATAGCACATGAAGTCCATCTCAAAAGATAAAAGCTGTCTCTAATTGTATGACACCCAGCAGACAATTGGCCGAATAGGACAGGCTGATGTTTGTCATGATGAGAGAGAGAGAGAGAGAGAGAGAGAGAGAGAGAGAGAGAGAAGAGAGAGAGAGAGAGAGAGGGACGTGTTTTCTTGAACTCACTGAACTCGCAAACCTAATTTAAAACATCCCAGCGAGAGGTTGTTGTGAGCTGTCAGATGAGAGAAAGAACCTCTGTTAAACCTAAAACCCAGCTCGTCTGACTTGTCTGGCTTAAATGAGTGCAGCCCTGTCAGCACAGAAGTGTGCGTTTGGATCAGGCATGGTAAATGCAACACAAGGCAAACAGATTTGCAAGGATGGGCTGTATAATCCTGTGTGTGTGTGTGTGTGTGTGTGTGTGTGTGTGTGTGTGTGTGTGTGTGTGTGTGTGTGTGTGTGTGTGTGTGTGTGTGTGTGTGTGTGTGTGTGTGTGTGTGTCAGGGATGAGCAAGACAAAACCGCTGAATGGGGAAAACATTTAGCATGCAGAGTGGAAACTTCAGCAGGAAACTCTTGTTATGACAAATTCTTGGTTGTTACATAGTCAGCTTAGGCACAGCAGCCCCCGAGATTTTAAGATTGCACTCTCAGAGCTCACGGGCAACCATGCTTAACTTCTGAATTCAATGTATAGCAGTGCTGCTGTGATTTTTGTATGGTAGTAACGTAGAGCAGATGCACAGTGGAGGGATGGAAATGGCTTTAAACTGCATAAAGATGTTAGAAAGCCTGCAGGGACAATGCAGCCTAACATTCACATTCCTGTTAACTCCCCTTTTCTCTCCCTCCCTCCCTCTCCATTATCTCCATGCCAGGATTTCTCCTTGTTTTTCTCTCCCATTGTCTTTCACTCGGACCTCTTCCCTTTTCCCACGCTGCCCGGGACTACAGAGGGAGAGTCCTGTGCCAAGCTGGCACAACTCTGGCAGGGAGGAAGAGGATTGCATTAAGAGCCGGGGAAAGGCAAAAGAAGGTTAAGGGAAAAGAGGGGGGAAAAAAATGAGGAACGAGGAATGAGATGCAGCGTGTGATAGATAGGTGATAGAGAATGCGAGATGGAGAGAGAGGGGGGGGAAGGGAAAAAGAATGTTAGTGAGCACCATTTGATGGATTATCTGTTAAAGTGCGATGTTGCACCGGGGTTGCAGTCTTCTTTGGCACCAATCTAATTCAGGAGAGAGATAGACCTGGCTGCTACACAGAGCAGAAAAGCCGGAGTCTATTTGTGTGTGTTTTGTGTGTGTGTGTGTGTGTGTGTGTGTGTGTGTGGGAGGTGGACACACTCACACACCAATATGACTTGCTGAACAACATGAACTGCCTTCCCTGCCACCCACAGCGCTGTGTAGTCAAATTCAAAGAGCTGTTGGGACAGCAAGGCGTCAATCTCTCGAAAGACTTGCGCTGCGATTGTCTGATATAAGCTGCCCCAGTCCACAGCTACAGGGTGTAAGTAAATTGAAATAGCCTGGCCCATTTTCATTGACAGATCCAATAATTGCTAGAAAGAATACAATATGGGCGACTTTGTTTATTCGCCACAGCCCAGACAGATTCTGGTCAGGCTTTGAGAACCTCTGCCATCAGCAGAAACAGGACAGCGCTAAGCAGGAAATAGCAACACAGTCCAGGCTGCCAACGCTCTGACAGCAGACCTGATGCTTCTTGACGGCAGAGCCAAAACCAGTCTCCTCTTATTTCATGGGTCCAGTGTGAGCACCACAGCTGCTGCTCTCTCTGGTTTAATCTCACTGATCACCTTAAAAGCTGATGTTATGTCTGTCTGTCTCTCTCCCCTCCCCCTTTCCTCTCAGGAACATCTGGTGAGGACCAAGTTCCCTCCGAACTCTTCTGCGGTCTTTCAAAGCGGGCCCAGGGTCTTCAACATCTGACAGCTGCTCCGATTTCCAACCATTCCAACTTTAGAGCGGTTTCAGTTTGAAGGAATCAACCGGAGAATGATGTGTCAACGAAGTCCATTCCACAACACAGTAATCTATGCGAGGGAATGTATATTGTTGTGAAGCCTGTGGCGCTGCAGCGTCAGTATCCCAACTTGAGCCAGGTAGATAGCAACCCCCGTCCCCCCGTCCCCCCACCCCAACCCTCCTTTTACACTCCTTCCTGCCCTTGTTGCTATGGAAATGAATATGCATGTAACTAAATAGTTTTAAAACAAGCTTTTTTGGTTTGCTTTTGCAGTTATAGATGCACAAGAAACTGGCTGCTCTGTGTTTGTATGGGTGAGTTTGTGTGTGTGTGTGTGCACCTGCTGATTTGTCCTTTTATTGTACACCATGTTGAGTCTGCTCCAATAATGAATGAACTGGTTGGTCATTAAGTGTGTATGCTTAGAGTATTATGTTGCCCTTTGGTGTTCTGCTTGAAATCTGCTAGAAAGTAAGTTATTTATTTGCTCAGTATTCAATTAGTTTACTATTTCGCAGAAGTATTGTTTGGTCTATTATTTTGTAAATCTATTGTTAAAGAAAAATAAATATATAATGTAAGTGAAATTACAATAAAAGAATATTAGGTTCTTAGCACGTTCTATGAGATGGCTCTTTTTCTCTGCAGTTTTTCTTTTATACTATCACACAGCTGTGGGCGTTGTCATTTGGAGGATTCTCTGCATCGAGTACTGATTGCAATTAACCACTAAGATACCTAAGTTCAGGTTCATGTCAAAGTAGATGAACATTTTGTTTCATACTTGAAAAATTAAAAAAATACAGTTACGAGTTAAAAGCAAAGTAATTAGGATAATAACCGGATACTTATGTTCTCTTGGCTGGCTTGTTCTCTTTATATTCAGCGCTCAAGGGTCGGTACACTCAAACTGAGATTTCTGCCCTTAACAAATACAATATAGTTGAATTCAATTTTGGTTGTGCTAACATCATCGGCATTTAATCTAAAGGAGTAGTTTAAGTAAGCAATTTTGGTAAATATGCTCATTTGCTTTCATTCTGAGAATTAGATGAGAAGATCATTATTACCGTTAGACATGAGTGGTGTCGATGTCATCCAAGAATGCCAATAAGCATATTTCCCAAAATGTTGAACTATTCATTCCAACTAGTAGAATGAACCAGGATAGTCTCATTCAAGTAATAATGTTGCTATATGCCGGATAATCCACAAACCTTCCTGTCCATAGTTTTCATAGGGACAACTTTATGAAAACTGTCTTTCCGGAAACATCAGTCTCCACCTCAATTGTATCGGAGCGGTGACAAAAATCTCAGAAACCGATATTTTGATACCAGGTCAAGAAAAACCCGAACTATCTGCATGGCTAGATACCAGGTCACGTGAGAAAACGTTTTTTTATGTAATTTAGGAGAACTGGCCCTTTACGTCTTGAGCATAACGGGCCTACATCACTATTCCTCGATAACCAAGAGCTATTCCTGTTCATTGTCCAGTCTATCCTGATTAGGTTCATCAAAAAACAATCCAAATCAAACAAACATCAATACGACTCACGTTTGAAATAATATAAGAAATAATTCAAGTTGAGTTTTTCTTTGTTTATTATAAGAATATTGATTATATTTTTGGTTTGCACTGAAACATGAAAATACAATGTTTGGGTAACCTTCTACACTAATTTGGTTCAACAGGCATCACAACCACTCAGTCCAAACACTTCCTCTCATCCAATCATCCACACATTAACATAATGCAAAGCTCCACATTAAACAGAATTACCAACACTACATCAGCCTACAAAACACACACACACACACCCGCACACACACACACCCACCCACACACACACACACACACACACACCCACACACACACACACACACTCAAATTCATTAACGTTTATGATGACTACATCCACTATCCACACATATTCATACACACACTCACTACTGTTAGGGCATTGCTGTTCGCAGTTATTGTTATTAGATAAAAAAATAAAACAGGATTTGAAAACACCATCCATTTCATATTGGTCACATACACTGTGTACATCACATGACTGATACATTATGGTTGTTAACCAGAACACCTAAAAGCACTTTAAACTGGCTATCAAACCTGTCTCATGAAGGAGAGAAGATGCATACTGAGAGTGAGGTCTTCAATTTCGAATGACGGCATGATTTGTTCATTAAACTATATAAGCTCTGTCTCGTTAAGAGTCCGACAAGGGATTTTTCACAACCCCCTTCAGAAGACGCAAGTGATTCATGTTTCTTATTATTAGGTTGCAGACAGATTATAAAGAGAGCCTTACAAAACAGCGGTATTGTAAGAGCCATAATTACCTCGGCCAGGTAACACTGAAATACATCAAAGCGTATTCGCAGTGACAAAGCATTGGTTGCCATGGCATCGACACTTTTGGAAGAATCTCTCCGGTTGCTTTGTCCAAAGTACCCGCCAGACATTACTATTAACGTGATGGATAGAGAACTCTAATACTCAGGTGTTCCTTAGCGTTTCCAACTTGCTGTTCGCCTCTGCTGGTGAACTGAACATGTGCCATCAGGGGGAAGAATGAAGGAGGGGACAACTGTCTGATTATTATAATAATTATTATTATTTTTTTAGCCCTGTATGTCACTCAGGCTTCATTTCCCTGATGTCTAGCAGGAAACACTTCATCATTAAAATAATCTTGTTATGAGGTAAACGGGAGCACAACGGCCTCTCAAAATCAAACAACACGAGTCCCACAATGCTTCTTCTCGATACATTAGGACTAAAACGTTACGATATACCCAGAGTAAGAGAAACATTTGTTATTCCGCTGCTGTGCGGCTGCTGTGAGAAGCAAGCCGAGCCCTTCTATTATAAAGTTAATCAATACAGTACATTAGTTATTACTGTGCAACCTGAGGCAACAGGACTACATCCAGTGGTGAATATTCACACAGTCAGCTCACAGACTCACAACAGTCCTCACATCTCAGTATGTGTCGATTACCAGTCAAAGTCATACTTGTTATGCCTCAATTGTCCTTAGACAGGTAACCCATGTGTGTGTTGGTGAGGAAGTCACAGGTGGGGATGCTACTGACCGCCTGGTGGATGTTCATGGCTGTGATCTCTCTCGGAGTCCTGCAAAACCCAATGTTACAAGGTTAGGATTTTTGGAGCATGGCTCCACTCAGGAAATATGTTTCAGTCTGCCCGGGACATCACTGGTTGGCATTGAATATTCAGGACTGTTTGTCATTAACTGCTTTGTTGAATATTCAGCTCTGA
The DNA here is from genome assembly GCF_010015445.1 of Perca fluviatilis. NCBI lineage: Eukaryota > Metazoa > Chordata > Actinopteri > Perciformes > Percidae > Perca > Perca fluviatilis. The sequence goes on along the minus strand of NC_053122.1, from coordinate 26,193,172 downwards.
ATCAATGCATTCTGGGGTCTCTTATATCAGTTCAGTGCCCCGCTGTCTTACATCATGCAAATGGCACAAAGCGCACACCATTTTTACTGAAGCATAGAATGACAAAAACATCACACAAAACAAAAATATGCAAAGATTTCTTAAGAGCACAAAACACACTCTGCTTGTAAACAAATTTAACTTTGAGCAGTCATTTTTTACTGCTGCAAATAATATAAATCATTACTGAATTGAAAATCATTTCTTTTTTTTTTTTCTCCATATGTCTTAGGTAAGTGATCTCATTGGGGCATATGTAGCCACTGGATCTTACATTACATGTACATTTATTGAATTTAAGTTGCTGTAAATTATGTAGTCCAATATTGTTCAGAAACAATTACTATGGGACATCTAGCAAGCCCTAGATATAAAGAATGAAATGAAAAATGGAACATTGAGCAGGCTGCATGGTAGAGACAGAGAAGACACAGAAAAAGAAGAAGAAGCTGACCTGTTCTGAGGGGATTTGGCGTAGGCCCCAGCCAGAGCTTCTCTCAGGATGTCACTGGCAAACTGTTCAGTAGCCTGCAGTGCACGCACACGCACGCACACGCACACACACGCAACACACACACACACACACACACCACAATTAGTCACAAAGAAACCCACTCTTGCATACAGTACAAGGTGAAAGACGCAATACTTACATACGGTGCACATCTCATACATACTGTACATTCATCATTCTAGTCAAGGGTATGTTGAGGTTATGATGAGCTACTGTAAATGGCCGACTTTTTTCTCTGTCCTGGCCTGTATAGTGACCGACCTTTAGTATCATGGCTTCGACTACTGGAGCGAAGACATTCTTCTCCACCTCGACTGGCTGGAAGGTTACCCCGATCTGAAAGAGAATAAGGAATCATATAAAAGTGGTGCAGGTTATTCTAGTTAAAAACAACTGATAGAAGCAACACAATAACAGGATGCAGGGTCCCTCCCAGAAAAGCTGTTTAGCCCGGTGGCAAGTGTCTTTTTTTTTTTGATGAGGGCACGGCTGGGGCCAGTTACAGACTGAAGCATTATGGTTAAACCCAATAGTTTCTGTGCTAGCAGAATCATGGACAGAATCACAAAATTGAGAATAATAAAAAAAATAAAAAATATATATATAAGACAGATTCCATAGGGCCCTACATTCAGTCAGTGCTAAAATCTAACTGGAGATTTGAAAATTTGACTACGTCCATGATTCCAACCAAGCTGTCTCACTGTAACTGTAGTTTTCAAAAAAAAAACGTCTTAAAAATACATTAACCCCAGAGAGGTTGCTGACCTGCTGCGCTGTTTCACCGACAAACTGGGCGGACATGCACGGGCCCAGGAAGAAATTGGGCTCAGCATCAGCCTCTTGCTCCTCTTCTTTGACCTTTAGTTTCTGGCAGGGAGGGGTCACAGTGACGATGTCGACTATTTTGTCATCTGCCTCCTCTGGTTCAGTCTTCAGCAGAGCTTGCATCTGCTCCAGCCGAAGCACCAGCTCCTCGCAGCTACTCAGTGTCGTCGGACACTCTGCGGACCGATTCACACGCACATTTAACACATCAGTTCACAAGCAGCAGCATCCTAGCCAAGCGTTAACAGCAACTGCAGCAGTATTTTCACTCAGCCGCTTGTTGCGTGGCTACGTGTTTCAAGGGAAAAGGTTCAAATATATTGGCTCATATTTACTAGTTCAACAATGTGACAATTGAAAAACCAAGGTATTTGTGCAAGAAGGAGGGACGAGGAGAACACAAACACAGATTATCATATTGTCTGGCTCAGGCAAGTGTTTGACTCACTGAGCTAAGCAGCCTCATTTCTCACCCTTTACAGACAAAAGACAGAATTAATGAGAACTCTCTGAATAAAACAACACGGCTGAACAAAAACACTGAGGCGGCACACTGGCCACCCTCACACACTACTGGACTGCAAACAAATTACTGGACCAACTGGTAACTGCGTGGCACTACACCCACACAGGCAACACTGAAAGGAGAATATTGATCAACTTTGAGCTAAGAAAAAAAAAAAAAAACACAAGAAAAAAGAGTCAACTGTTAAATCGCAATAACAAGGCAAAGTAAAGAACCCCTGTGTAGAAGCTATGCACCAAAAACACACACAAACTCACCTGGCTCGTTGTCTATCTGCGTGAGGATGTCCTCGATGGACTCGTCGTCATTCTTGCGTTGGGGCTCGAGGTCAGGTGGCGTGTAGCCCCTCTGCCGGCACCACTGCACCACCTCTCTGGTCTTTGGGGGGGTGAGGGCCTGCAGGCGGGGCGAGCGGTCCAACACATCCTGGACAACCCGCTTTACCGCCACCGCTCGCTGAAGCTACACAGAGACATACCGATATCTATTATGTAAAACTGTGCATTAGGCCTAAAAGCCCTAAAATCCACAACTTCACATAGATTACCATTTTGTGACTCCTAAGAACTGATGTGCACACATTCTCTCCAGGCCAGTACTAGCTTTATTGCTAGCCTTCCGCCCTATCCGTTGATTATTTCTTTGAGTCCGAACCCACTTAGGCAGAAGTTTGAGTTTATATAGGAGACAACCAGGTACAGATACATATTGACCAGTTCAGATAGGTTTACAATGAAGCCAAAAGCATGCTGAGTCAGGGGCCCAACCCGAGACCAAAATACAGATTACACAGGCAAACAAAAAGCAAGGAACGGCAAATAATCACTGACATTACGCAGAGCACCAGCCGCTGAAAGCAGCTGTTAGTATACTGTCTCAAACAAATTATGATTTCTATCTGTCGAGTAATCAATGAAGCTGTAATTTGCAAGATTTGATTAGATATGGTAAGATATTTTTTACCATTTCTGCCAACAAACTTTCTTCCTCACAACCACTGACCTACCAGAAGTTTGACCTCCCCGAGGCTTTATGATCACTCAAAGGCACAGAATGTACAGCTTTCATTTGGAATTCTCATCATCATTCACACACACAAAACAACAAAAAGTCACCTCTGATGCTCTGCGCTTGCCAATATTCCAGGAATAATACTGTTCTGTTGAAGCGGCACAGAATGGATGTGAGTCTTCAGCTAAACAAACAAACAAACAAACAAACAATTGTTTGACAAAACCCAGTGAATTAGCTTTCAGTCTGTTTTAATATGTGGAGCTGTTTTTAAGCATATCAAATGGAAGACAAGCTCACTTACTCTTATCTGGCACAATAAGAGGGAACTTCTTCACCACGGCGGTCAGCAGCTGCATCATGGTCTCTATGTGCTCAGTGCTGACAAGGGAATCACAGAAGTGTCAGGTGTAAACCCAGAGACTATTCACTGCATTGGCTACGGGGAAGAGAAAGTGCTCTTAAAACCTCCATTACTATGCTGGTAGCTATTTGATAGCTTTAATAAACAGAGCTACACTATTATTCACTGTGTTCAGCAAGTTAAAATGGATATGTTAACACTTGAAACACACGTGGTGAAATATATATATATAAAAATACACAGTTGCACTTCGATGACTAAGTGGCAGTGCATGTGCAAATTTGATTCCTCACTTTCCTCTTAACAGACAATACATCTTCTATCCTGCTAAGGTTTAGTTGATGTGCTGTAAGTCACAGTAGTGTCGTGACTTGTTCTTGTACTTACTTGATGAGGTCGTGTGCAGAGTTATCGGCCCCTTGCTCCTGCTTGACTGTGGTAGCTGCAGACGCAACGTGAACAGAACTGGGGACAGGAGCAGTCACCGGGGGAGATGGACCAGCTGTGACAGCTGTGCTGGCACCTGGCTCTGTCTTCACTGTGACAGCAGAAAAGCAAGTGTGAGAGAAAGATTCACTTCCTATCATTACACACTATTAGTTTGAGGTTGAAGTTTGTCTTTGTTGTATATATTAAACACTAATGCATTTGAGAAGAGTAATATAAGTTGTTTCAGCTAAACTTAAGTTTTTGTTGTAGAAAGATGTGTTCTCGGTACCAAAACTTAGTATAGTATTGCTACTAGTATTCAAAACATAATGACAGAATGGAAGGAAAGGGAGGTAAAAGAGGGAAAGAATGAGAGAAGAGAGGAGAGTGGGGATGGACCCCTCTCACCTTGTGCCAGAGGCGGGGCAAGGGAGGGGGACGCCTGTCTGGCAGGACTTGGGGAGGATCCAACTCCAGCTGCTCCAGGGGTGGTGGAAGAGGAGGAAGGAGTACTGGAAAATGGGGCCTTAGACACTACACACACACACACACACACACACACACACACACACACACACACACACACACACACACACACACACACACACACACACACACACACACACACACACACACACACACACACACACACACACACACACACACACACACACACGATGGATCAATGGCCCATTAGGTAAATAGGCTTAACAGTCAGATGAGAAATGAAGAGGGGAGGAAGATGGATTACTGCAGAGAGAGAAGCTACAGATGTGGCCATTTGCTATGTCAGGGATACTTACCTTTCCCAACAGGCATGAGTATGGTCTGAACCCCTCCAGACCCGGTGCCAACCCCCAGCTGCTTGAGCTGGTTGGCAGGGATGGTTAAGACTGTCTGCTGGGAGCTGGAACCTCCAGAGTGGATCTTCAGCATACCTGGACAAAACACAAAATGCATTTCAGATGAAGAGCAATGTGTGGCTGGACCTGTACTATTTTTTTTTTTTAAGTAACTGAACTTGTACCAAACATTCAAACCAGGTGATGAATGCAGTGCTGCACACCTGAGAGAGTAGCACCCGTCTTCCCTCCTCCTGCTGCCATTCCACTGACTAACGAGGCTGCAGTGACCAATGACGTGCCGCTACTTTTGGGCACGCCCACCACATTCCCCACGCCTGCAGCCTTGGACATGCTGATGACGGGCATGTTGGTAATGCCTTTGGCTACCGTTACTACAGCTCCCGTTGGACCCGCGGCACTCTTTGTCAAGGTGGCAGAGTTGCCAGCACCCTTGACCAAGGTGGCCACAGCCGTCTTCGACAGGCTGCCTCCAGCAGCAGCGCTGGCGCTCTTAGCTGCACTGATTACTGCTGCTTGGTTGGCTGCCACCAGGAGCGAGTGGTGCAGAGAGGCAGACTTCCCGCCATCGGCCGCCTGCACAGAACACACAGAAACACAGCTGTCAACCAGGAAGTAAAAAGAAACGCTGTCATTTTGCACTCCACTGTGTGTGTCAGTCAAAGAAGCCAAAGGACGGCAAAGATTGAAAAGATCCTCATGGAGTCTTGACAGAGTTTTAACTTAGTGATATTTTTATGATGACAATCTGTGTTGCTATAGTGTGCATAACATGTTTCCATATAGCAAAGTAGACAAATTAAAATGATTCATTATAAGTAAACAAACATTTATTTGGGTGATAGAGGGAGTGCTGGGAAATTTACTTCACTGTGGCAGGATTTAAGAGATAGGGCCCTATCTTGCACTCAGCGCAATTGACTTTGTACACCAACGCATGTATCATTCCTATTTTCCACCCGACGCACAGCGGACTTTTCCCTCCACAGACGCACGTCGGTAAATTAGGGAATGTATTTGCGCTGCAGGGGGCGGTTCAGCGAAAAGAGGAGGCGTGTTCAGGCGCAAATGTTCCCTGGTGCTATTTTGCAGTTTCAGAAAACAATTCACCACTGACCAGCAAAAACCTGGTCTAAAGTCAGTGGCGTGTTATTCAGATGCTATTTTAGGGGCGCATGTATGTCCATAATATAGCGTGTGCACAACGCGCATACACTTTGCTTCTCTCATCTACACGGATGCAGCAGTTCCCATTTTTGCAAACCATACATAATTGCAAGGAAAAGTATGACTGAAAATGCACTTCAGATGTTTGGATAGATCAGGAGGCACTTTACAGTACAGTCCTCAAAAAGTCACAGCATTCTTTGTGGCTTGTTGTGTTTTACACAACATTTCCATGAATCATGGATGTGTTGATGAGGAAATATTAGAGGACTTAAGGAGACGTGATGTTGAACTACGTCGGGATTGGACACTCCAGCGGGATCTGTTCCGGGAGTGGCAATGCGCGATGCGCTCCTGGTGGAGCGGGTGGACGGAGATGGAGTGGGGGGGAGGAGGAACGAGCACAATAGGAGCTCCATGGCTGCAGCAATCCTCTCCAGACTTGAGGAGATGCGCCCGAGAGGCCGCAGCAACATCTCCACCCGTTCAAGACGGGCATTTATTACTTTGCCGCATCCTGGACAGCTCCTGGCGTGCGCCAGGCAAATCCGCCGTCATAATAGCAATACGCCATGGAACAAGTGCGCCTGCCCTTAAAGGGAATGTGAGATGACGCTCTGATTGGTTTATTGCATGTTACGCCCAAACCACACCTAGCAACTTCAATTTTAGATTTGCGTCGGGCGCAAGAGTCAATTATCCCGCCGGTATAATAGCAACAGCACCCGAGATCCGCCCTATAAAGCTACTTGCGTTTCACGTTTGATACTTGCGTTTCAGATCGTTAAAATAGGGCCCTTAGTGTTAACTGTCTTTTCTTTGCTCTGGTCACATTTGTTTTCCAGTGCCGTGCAACTCCCAGAGTGAGATGTGCCCATCAGGTCACTGGTTTTATGGAATTCTCAAAGACAAAAGAGTCATAATTCAATTAACGGTCCTGAAATTTTTTCCAAAACAGGAAAAGCAGTTATGTATTCCTCTTCTGTGTTTCCATCAACATCTCCAAAGCAGTGTGTTTTTTCTCGGCTATATACTGTATACATATTTGTTTTTGCTTGTTGGAGCCTCTCAGTCTTTTCGTGTTTTTCCATTTGTCAAGTTAATGAGGCCTGGCCACTGACTCTGAAGTTGTAATCACCCAAACACAGACCACTGCTGATGGAATGCTTAGGGCTTTTCACACACCACCTAAACTCTCTCCGATAAACACAACACTGCCCTTGGTCACTCCTGTTGTCTATGTATTCATACTGCAGTGGCAAAGCACTACAACATTTATCTCTCACTTGTAAAAAAGGGAATAAAAACGACGAAAATGGATCAACTGGGATTATCTCTTGTTTGGTGCTGTTTAGTTTGAAGTGACTTTTAAAAATGAACAGCTGTCAGGCAGAATAAAACAGAAGCATATGAAGACTGTAAAACTAGCCTGTTGTTGACTGGCTGCTGCTGCGCTGACAGAGCCGGGGGTGGAACTAGCAGCAGTAATGACTCCGCCTGTCATCCTCAACGTGGTCGTTCCCGGCTTCGACAAATGGCCTGCTGCCGCCGCTGTGACCGTCTTTACAGAGCCGTCGGACAACTTCACCTGTGCACCCTGGGAGCCACCCACCACCTCAATCATAGAAATCACAAAGTTGAATTTAGGATCTGAAGGTAAGAGCAACCATTCACTTACAATCCACAACAACAGTCTATATAAAACAGACTTAAAGTGGAAATGAGGCAGCAGAAAATTAATTAGTGCCATAAATCAATACAAAACTCAAAGTGAAATTTCTCTCCAGACTTTGAAACACCTGCATAGTTCAACCTTTTACCTAAAATGGTCAAATATAAGTTGCAGGTCAATATCCTACAGTAAGTCATACACAGGGTATGTGGAAGTTTTAAGACAATCCTCTAAAAGGCCATAGACTACCTCAAAACAAACAGTAATAATACAATTTCAATTTGACTCAAATTATAATGCTTCTTCCTTAAAATCTGAAATAGACAGTGCTTGTGTATCCTAAATGTATAAATAGTGGGCTGTTAGTGCTTGTGAAGCATCCAAGGGGCACAAACACAACATTAGTAATTACAGCAGCTTCCATTAGGATCAGACATTGTAGAGGATCAGTCCTGCCCTAAGTCTTGTAACATATACTGACCTGAGCCAGGATAGCCGCCTTCTGTCCAGCTGTCACCCGGATGGCCTGCTGGCTAACAGTTGCTGGAGATGATGCTGCATGACCAGCTGAACTTGAACCTCCCTGCTTCCCTGAACCCTGTGCTGGCTGGCCAACCAGAAACGTGCCCTGTGGACGAGCAGGGTTAGGGATAGGGTAGAAATCCAACAACATATTGCTTTGACTATATTCATAGTCAATACAACTGTCATGGTCTAAATTCAGCATTAACAAATAGGAAAAAAGCTTAAAAAATCTTAAAAGCTAAGATTACCATGTAACCCATATTATGCTGTGAAGTACATTAGGGTACACGTTCATAATGTGACGGGTATGACGATTCTTAGCATGTAAAATGCATCTTTTCCATCAACTGCTTCAGCTTTTATATATACTTACAGCTTACAAAACATTCACTTCACCTCCTTTGAAATCAATGCGTCACCCTTTTAGCTCTTAACTGGTGTGTGTGTGTGTGTGTGTGTGCATGCTCTTAAGCCGTGTAAAGAGATATACACAATATATTTAAGAACATTTGTAGATATTACACTTAGAAAACACTCCTAACATTGAAGATTGATCACTATTAGGAAACACAGCCATATTCCTTACTTTAAATGTAGGTGGAACCCCCTGCAGACAACTTTATCATATGCTGTTGGCAAAATGCACAGACAGCACTGTTCTAAAGCTGACTGCAGGATCAATGCTGCTATAATGAATGTGTCTAATTAAGAACACACCGGCCTCAATCTCTCTACTAGAGTACAAAAATCTAATATATACCAAGGAGAAGAAACCCCATTTGCAGACTGTGCATGCAAGTCCTCTTGTGCCAGCAGGGAATAAAATCTAAAATCATTTTTTTTGTAACTGTGGTAATGAATATTAAATGTATAATGTGCAATGCACCTTCAGTTTCCTACAGACGTTGATGAAGCATGTCCAAACTCTGATGGCTGAAAACATGCCAGCAAATAAATACTAATGCTCTAATAAACAAAAATGAGAATCCACACAAACACATCAAAGTGAAGATTTTTGTATTAGAGTATGTATGACTTTAGGTTTGGATTATAGCGTAAATGCAACGTTACCCACCTGTGGGGTCTGTTTAAGGATATAGGACGTGTAGGAGAGGTTGGAAGGCAGACTGCTGGAAGAGGAAGAAGAGGAGGAGGAGGTCTGAGAGCCCCCAGCGCCTGCCGATGAGCTGCTCTGGGACTGCTGACCTACATTACAGACAGCCACATACACATCAGTCTCAAATCTGATAAACAATCCTGTTCTTCTTTATCCCAAATTACAGCTCATCTTCTTTTCATTAATGTGTGTAATTTCAAATAGGTAAAAGCATATTGTACTTAGACAAATGATTTTGAAGCAGAGCTATACAGAGTAATGTTGGTTTACTGCTGTGAAATTTGTATTTTAGATTAAATATGGGATGCTGCTTAATCTCTTTAATCTCATTGCAAATTGACAGGAAGTGTGCTGTCTGAGGGATTCTAGCTCACAGTACATATTAAATAAACAGCAGAAAGAAATAGATGACTATGACTGACTCACTGTCCAGAAGGTAGTGTAGCAGCCAAAATGTGCCACCAGCATGCCTCAAATTGTAGAGTTACTTCAAAAGTGGGTTTCTTATGTTTGCCAAACTTTACGATGAGCCGAGAGCAATAACATTTTTAATACAGCTGTCTACAACTTGAGGCATGGAGGAAAAAGTCAGGGCATAAGTCATTTGGTTGGGACACTAACCCTGGATACTGAGTCACCTACACACTCATGTATTAGTTTCAGTTAGTCACAAACAATTCCCAAAGCTACCAATTCAAAAAAAAACGTCCATGTAAGAGACACACAAGGAGGATAATATATGCCATTACATGCCTGCTAAGAAGTAATGTGCTATGAGGCTTTCTGCACACACTTGGACATTAAATTATCATATAGGCCCAAATTAAAGACAGTATTGTTTTTGTTGATATTGTGTCAGTGTGTCTGCTAGAGTACATGAGCCCCAAAAGTGTCCAGGAAGTTCAACTTAACCCCAAGGAGTAATCTGCTGGCTCATATTCACAGTGTCAAGAAAGTGTTAGAAAGTCCAACAAGACATTCTTAAAAGGTCCAATATGTAATATATTTACTGTAATAAATGTGTCATCAGATATTAAGGAAACATGCTAAGTTAAAATACTATCTTTTCTGACAACAATGCTAATGCCAGTATTTTCTCCTTTTGAAATTTCCATTCCGTGACGGAATTTCTGTTTGTGTTTTGGCCTGTGTGTTGTTATCAACTGCACAGTTTGTCAGCCAGGCCGGGTTGCCAGATATACCTGTAGAAACGTAAACCAGCGCGCTACAGCTGTAACGTTAGTACAGCCATGAAAGCAGCAAACAAACGAACAGGATCAACGGAGATAGATTCTAACCGACCAAAAAAAACAGCATGTTTCTAACAGTTGCGTGACCAGTTGCGTTTAATCCAGGGTCTGACTTTTAATTTTTTTTTTTTAAACTGAAGGCATTTAATGGTCAAACTATTATTAATAAATATTCGAATATTAATATTAATATACAAACGAACTTCGAATATGATTTTTGGGCAAAAGTCAAAGCCCTAGTGGACGTGCATGTGTTGTGTGGCTTCTTGCTATGGTGCGTGTTTTTTTGTGGCTCTTTATGCTGAACTGGTTGGCCACCCCTGGTGTAGCCTGTTCGGTGGCCGTTTTCAGTGTGTAGCTTTAGTGATTTTGCTAAAAAAAATTTGTTGGTTGGAAAAGGAAAAAAACAAAAAGCTAGAAAAAACAAGGTAGTGGTAATTTTAGCGGTTCCTATCGTACTAATTCTAAGCCAAGGATGTGTGTCTGTCTGGCGTGTGGAGAGGACGGCCAGGTTGTGGGATTTTAAGCAGTTTCTACGTTAACGGGCTTTTATGACTGTCAATATAGCCAGCATCTAACGCTAGCTACTCCGCTGTGCTGTGGAGTAACGTCTGGCTATGTGAGACAAGCATCTAGCAACATTGTTGTGGATGCTGTGGTCTCAGACTGGCAACCAACATGAACTTCGAGTCTGGGGAGGAGGGGGTGGGGGAGACGACTCTCTCCAGCATTTTGAATGTATACTGCAGTAACTATTTTAAACACTAGCTGTCAGTATTACATATTGCACCTTTAAGACTGCTAACAGAAACTCTTTCCCTGGGCTTAAAACCCAAAACTTCCAAGAGCTTGACAGGAGTATTTCAAGTATGTAACTAAAAAAAAAAAACATATAAAGAAGGTAGGCGGGCATGGCTAAATAACAATCAACCGGCATGGAGGATGTCTTACTTGCACTGGAGGCTCGGAGGATAGCTCCCTGTGGGATGAGAAGCAGCTTGCCCTTCCCTGAGGGGTTCTTACTGTTGGTGGTCAGGTAGAGCTTAGTACCTGGAGGCAAATTGGCCAGATTGGCCAGGTTGTTGGCTGGCAGCTGAAGAGTAGCCATTACTAAGGACATATGCAGAAAGAAACAAATTAATTATTTACCCACCTCTGAAATTGTACTGCAAATTTATAACAATATATAATAACAATAAGATTACATTTCCCTCAGCTAAACCTAAATAAGTGTGTGCAAATCCCATTACATTTTTTGTGGAATTCTAAATTGTTATTATAATATATAATAAGAATTGTACAATTACATGTGCACATGCATGTGTGTGTGTATGTGTGAGAGAGTGAGTGTGTGAGCGTGAACTCTAACCTCCACTCTTGCCACTTGAACCACCAGCCGCCTTGGCAGCAGCCTGCTGACCAGGGATGCCAGTGGCTCCACTGACGATGGCTTTAGCGACTCCCTGAGCCAAAACCTGCTTCCCCCCCATCACCTTGGAGACAGATGGGTTGCCCTTGGAGACCAGAATCTGTCCACTGCTGATAGCTACCTGTTTGACTGCAGACTGAAGCGTTGAGCTCATAGGGATGCCTAACATCTACAAACAAGAGAAGTGCCAAATAAAGTTTTTCAACAAGTGTAGCTTTGTGTAACACATGTAAATGACTAACGTGCTTCTGTGTAAGGTTGTGTGGGTGTATGCAAGAGAGACTGACCTTGCTAGTTGTGGCCCCTGTGGCCCCTCCTGCCTGTTTCTGAGCCGACATGGAGATCACGTGACCACCCTTCACTGCGACAAACTGGTGTGCTGCTGTAGCGGCAGGTTGCTGCTGGCTGGTTACTGTGGAAACCATCTGCTGCTGCTGTGTTGAAACTTCCCCTGGCTCCTGCTTGATAATAACCTGCACAAGAGGTAAGTGCACATGGAGAGAAGGATTGTAACAGGTAGGCAACTCGGCCATGAAAGCACAACAGGTTGTAGATATTGTAGCATCATTGGTGTACATTTTACTCTCTAATGAAAAAAACCCAACATAATTTAGTGATTAATGATACATTTTGACTGTAAAATTGAGATCTCCTTTCCCCGCCGGCCCACACAACAGGCTACAGATTGCCGTGCAGTGAGGAAAGAGATTTGTTGCCTAAAAAAACCCTAGCATTAGGATTTATTCATCAACATGTTTTCATATTCCCCATCTGCCCTGGCCTTTACCACAGCAGGTGCCAGCAGCCTACAACAGAGACAACTGTAGAATCTGAGCCAATGAGAGTGCCACTGTGGTAAAACAGAAATTGTAAGTGAAACCGTATTTCATTCTCTGTGGATGGTGAAGGGATGGTGAACATGTGGGAGTAGGAGGATTTTACAGCGGGGTATTGACACTGAGTGAAACAGAACCATGCAATTCTCTCTGCAAAGCTCCCCGCACCCCCTCCTATCTTTAGAGTGATGTCCCATTTAAATACCTTGCCAAGGCACTCGTATTTGCTGAAGATAGCACCCAGGCCTGCTATTAATACCAACCTGCTTTGTTAAAGATACAGATACTACAGGGATAGACATTTCACATGGATGGGAACAGATCGGTGAAAAGGAGATCTTTAGGCTCATCACAATTCACATTAAAAGGTTGACACCATTCAGATTCTACCAACTCACCTTCACCCCTGAGGAGAGGAAAGTGCCAGTGTGAACTTTGGGGGCTGGAGAGCGTGCACCTTGAGCAACAGACTGTTTGGCTGAGGGACTTCCTGTGAAGAAGTTTACACAGAAGCACACACAATAAGTCATGGAGGAGATGACTCTGCTGGTTCACTGCAATTCCTGCCATTCTTTCCACAGACATCAAGGTAACTGTGGTGCCAGGAGACAGTTCCCTGTCAGAGTTACTCAGTGTGGGTGTTGAAGCTGAGCACTGCTAAAGTTTGGTCCCTTACCTTCTGCATTGAAATTTGTTTTATGCCTGGATTGGTGAATCAGCCACAACACCCACATAACCCAGCTTGATAAAACATCACTTACTGGCACTGCAGCCCTGCTGCCAGATCTGGTTGAACTGTGCATTTGTAGAGAAGAGTGAAGAAGAGTGGGAGTGGCTGAGTGGGTGAGAGAGAGTGAGCAATCTAGGGGAAAGAGCTCCTAAGTGCAATATGAACTGACGCTGATGCGAGGAAGTGAATGCAATAGCCTTGGTGATGTAAGATGACTCTGCTCCATGATGGAGTGATAGATAAAGTGCACAATTGCTTCATCTGACAGTGCACTCATCTTTGCAAATAAAAGCACACCTTGTTCATGGGGAAACACACACAACACACATACAAAACTTGATGTGAACATGGGGTCTCAACCTCCTAATCTGGCCATGAAACAGCAGCTCAGTCACCATGGTAACCTCTCATCCAGCAACCATCCCGCTGGCTCACCACACGTCATACTTTAGGAGTGCAAAACGGGAACAAAAGAGACACAGGAACATAAAGAGACATGGGGGAAAAAAAATCAGGAGAGCTTGATAAGAAAGGACAAGGTGAAGGGCAGTGAGGACGAGCAAGGAGAAAGTACCAAAATAAAGAAAGATAAATAGAGAAAGAGTCAGAGAGAGTCTAGAGGGTATTGTTCATCTTTTCTTCTGCTACAGAGCACATTCCTCACAGTGATTTTTATATTCTATGTGGGCGGCTCAGACAACATTTCTCGATTTTTGCTGCAGGTCCACTTCCGATTTCAAGCAGCACTTTGACACTGAGTAGGAGATGTGTACCTGTGGAGGCGGCGGATGAGGAAGCCATGCCGATCACCTGGCCGGGCTTGTCAACAATGATGTAAGGGTTGTTGAGCACCGATGAAGAGCTCTGTTTGCTGTGGACAGGGGTGGAGGTAGTGGGAGTGCGAGGCAGTGGGGAGTGGCTTGGGGTGGAAATGGGAGACCCTGTGGGGGAGAAAGTACAGAGGCTATAAGATAAATAACTAGGACATTAATAACAAATATATAAACATGTAAATTATTGTCTATTCTTTCCCTCTTGGTGGGCTTTGTGCAACTAGCCTACCAATTACTCGCTTTTACCGACATTAATTGAATTATGTTAATTATTGAATTATTTTGCCCAAATTTAAATTATTCATTTTCTGCAGGGACAATTTCTATAATTTTTGCCTGGAACAGCAAGTGTGTGCCTAGAGGCAGACACTTGTTCCTCCTGTGTTCTTGTGAGCAGTACAGCATATTCCTAACAATAGCTGCATTTTATATAATTACACCCAGTGAAGAATGAGCATCAATGCCAGGGAACAAAGTGTGCAAAATACATGAGACCAAACAATGGTGTGAATATTGGAACCCTGACAAAGGTGTTTGCTGTCAGCGTTTCCTTGTGTTTTTCATATTTTTACCTGCATAAAATCTAAAATAAAAGAAATTCAATTTAAAGGTAGGCTGTTATGTGGCATGTAAAGCTATTAAAAAATCTTTAGAAACACTTGGCCACTGGATGGAGACATTTACCTGAAACAATTTTACAGCTCATGGTGATTGGTTGGAACGATTTCCCGGGAGACTCAGCAGGGCTGGGTGGTTGTCCTTGTGGGACAATCTTACAGCTTGCTGTGATAGGCTGGAAGGCAGAGTTGCCATGGGAACCCAGAGTGATCCTGTCGCCGACTTTGGGTCGGGTTGGGGTGCGTTCACCAGCGGTGAGGCCGGAGCTATGGCCCCCTGCAGACCTCCCCATTTCTGTTTTAATGAAACCTAGATGGTAATGGGAGAGTGCGTTTCATTCATCATCAGTATTACTCCCTTTCAAATACATCTGAAGTTAGGATACTCATTCCGTGACTGAGTTTGAGATGTGCTGGTGGCTCTCTCTCCCTCTCTCTCATTTTTTGATTTGGGTTGAAAGTCTATTTACAACCATAAAAAGCAAGCAGGCTACGGCCAATCCACATAGAAAGCATTTTTAGAAGCGTTTTGGAGGTCTCACTGAACAGATGCGCTTCCATTTTATTAACTGTATTAATCCACACTGCGTCTCAGAAACCCACTGCGTTTCTTTACGCTTCAAGTCTTCTCGTGTGAAACGTAATCTGCAAAGACAGCTGTTTAAATCACACAAATATCCTGCTGTATTTGAAAGTATTACTCGTATCTACATTGATTGATCAAGGCTCCCAGTCTGTCTGTGAGTGTATGTCTGTGAGCTAGTGCCTGTTTCACGGCAGGCATATTCCCCTCACTCGCTTTGGTGCGCGCGGATATACAATGAATTAATGAATAGATACAAAACACTATACTATAAAACCATTTTTGGTTCTGTAAAGTTCTGTAACAGCCTGATAAAGGCAGGTGAGTCAGTGGTGATTGGATGAAAGAACGCTTTAAAAAAAGAGCAACAACAAAAAAGCAGCAACATTTTAAAGCTGTCTGACAGCAACCCAATACACACCAACAGGCAGGTGTCGGGAGTCAAGGAATTTTCTTGTAAACAATCAAAAGTCATGTTTAGTTTCTCACCAAATACAATTATGTGTATCCTTGAGGCCTAACAAACATGTTTAACAATGCAATAAATACATTCCTCATAAAACATTTTCTGATCTATTAAATATTCCAAATCCTACATTGTTTACATCCAAGTTTACTAGCCAGCAGTTGTCTTTTGCACTGCCTTTTTGGTGCAGTGATGTTTATTTATGTGTTACAACAACGCAGCATTAACAACACACACAAAACAGGGACCCACTTGTCAAAATATTGCTCCACAGTGTTTCTAGTGGTCAAAAACTCCAAAGGCGACCTTTAATTACTACAGTATTATTATAATTTTTCATGACTGTAAAATATGTTTCTGGTCTTACTTTCTTAGGAACAGATATAGGAAAGACATACTGAAGGCGTAAAGTATGTGCTAGTTCACAGACTTTGCATGAATATATATTTTAGATGAATATGAATTTGGCATACTTATGCTCCTTTCTACTGGCAACTGAGTCACAGGACGCCTAGTCAACAGTTTTGGCCTATCACTGAAAGATCTAATTTTCCTTAATATAATACAGCTCCTGCATCTTCAAGAATTGCTTAATTAATGTTTTTAGCCTGTGGGAGTTTATCTGGTATGAGGAAAGCCGTATCCTGGTCAGTCTGGTTGATCCTGATATAGCTAGTTTAAATGCAATAATTGTTTCCTGATCATTTTGTCCCGTCCCTTTAATTGTGCAGTATTTCAGGTTTAACTTCACATAATGAGTCATTGATAGAAACATATTTACTTAATGACATGAAAGTCACGTGTAAATTGACACAATGCTGATGGAAATAAGGGAATGGCTCAGGAAGAATAAAAATGAAGCAGGATACGGCAAACCAAACATTTAGAAAGAAATAGACTGTTAAATGTGACGGTAAGGTATCAAGATAAAGATCTTGGAAGGAATGTGAGTTAACGATGTAAAGGAACTCAAGGATTACATCATTTGTGTCATCTGTCAGTATGACTGTATAATACTGTGCTTCAGATAACAGATCAGGACAGCCTACGCAGGAATAGTTCCATTGGGTTTTGAATGACAGCCATATCGCTGGTAGTAAACAAAGAGATAGTGGCATTCGCAGGAACTCAAACTTCCATGGAACAGCTGGTGTGTGTGTGCATGCGTGCGGGTACCTTTGTCTACACTGGGATCATGCGAGATGGGAGAACTGGAGTGTCCATAACTCTGGGCCAGGGAGGTGGCCAATGTGGGGCTGGCTGCTTTGTGAGTCACCTTGGAGGAAGAGGGCTGAGGAATGTAGTCCTCCCCAAGAGAGTTCCTATAGAGCTCCACATCAACCACCTGGAAATAATATAGCTCACTATCAGAGTAAAGTTCTGAGAAAAAAATAAAAGTCACTGCAGGAAACATGGTGAACATTCATCACTTACAGTTTCTGCCCCGAGGGTCTGCAGCCCAGTGTACGTTCTGTCCAGCTGTAGGAAAAGAACAGATAGCTCAAAATAAAGATTTTTATGGAGTTTAGGTTATATAGTGGAGGCAGTGAAGTGGATTATCGAGTTATAGGCATTATTCATAGTTGTCAAGTCCAATTCGTTATATTGGACTTGCTCATATGCTTGCTCATAATAATGACTAAATTAAATTACTTTAAATTCTTATGAGGTTTAATTGTCTAGTTGTAATACAGTATACCAGCAATGTAGCTACTATACCAAAGTCTTTTGTCACACGTTACATATCATATGTGATCCTACTAAGTTCAGTTCTATCTTTTCTGAATCCTATATTGTTTAAATGTATGGTAATGTATCCACACCAATTACCTAGGTCAAAGTAGGCAACTTTAAAAAGGTACACTGTGTAGGAATTTCTCCCATCTAGCGGTGAAATTGTATTTTGCATTCAAACGAATAGTGCTCTCTAGCTCCTCGCTTTTTCAAATGTGTGTTGAAACTATGGTAGCCGTTATGTACCAAGAAGCTACGACAACATGTCTTCCAATTTTCGCTTTTCCTTCTCCTGTGGCTCGGCATAAGTATGATCCTCAATTATGAACTAAAGTGCAGTGCAGGCTTTCAAATTTGCCAGGGCAGTGACAAGCTCCTCTCGCTGATCTCCTTCTCCGTTTCAGCTGGTTTCAGTCACGTGACGCTGGCTCTGAACGAAAACGCGTTGTGGATTAGCTAGACAGGTAGGCTAGTGCTTTATGTCTCTCTCAGCGATTATAGTTTTTCAAAATGGCGGTATGACACGGAAGCATCCTTGGACTTGCCCATCCAATGTAAATACAGATAAGAAATTCTTCGCCTACGAGGATAAGTTAGATCATGGGCAGAGGTCATTTTACACCAATGAGGACATATTTATGAATGAAAACATTGATTTTAGCTAATAGAATACTTAAAACACTACACAGTGTACCTTTAAGGGAATATAAATGATTATCAGTATCTAATTTGTAATGTACCAGTGGCAGTACAGAAGTCATCACAAACAAAAGGCATCATAGACACACCGTGTCGTCTATAAGAGGCTCACTTCAAACTGCATCTGGAAAAATACTGTCATCAATCAGAAGAGGAAAACAAGCCGACATGGTGTGGTCCATGATGTGGTCTGACCTTTAGCTGGTGGATGATGTCAATGCGTTTGTTGCGAGGGTCTTTGAAGTGGATCTGGATCCTCACGGGAAACTCACCCCAACCGCGACGTGTTAAATGAAAGGGAGGCTCACTGAGAACATACATATTCAAAAAGCCTTATGTAAAGCCATCAAACTACAAATCTGGAAGAAACAAATTCTATAGAGGATGCAGCATATTAAAAAAAAAAAAAAACAGCAAAGCTCCCACCTTGGTTTCTGACTCAAACAGAGTTAATAATCTCTTAAAATCAATGACTTGAAGGTCTCTCATCTTCTCTCCCTTTGAAGCTTGAGGTTTTCATCCCCACACAACAGAAACTGATCTGACTGCCTGCGTTTACAAGGGCATGTGTATGTGCATGCATATAATTTGCCTATTTAAAAATACCCTAAGGGTGATGCTTTTTTTTCTTACTTTTGTTCATCCCTTCATCTACATTCAGGCGGTTTCAAGACAACACTGGGCCTATGTGGGGTTTACTGGGAATGAAGACTTGAGTCAGTCAGAGGGAGCTTATGAGCAGCTGCTACGGCAACGTGAGTGCCTTGTCAGCTGAAACAGCCAGGAGGTTACAGCTCAGGATAAGGAGTGACTGATGAAAGAGATCATTTATTCAGAAGCTGTGGGCAAACTTAAATCCTTTGCCACTTTTAAAAAGGATAAAAACTGAAGTGACACATTTTAACCGCAGAACTCAAGGCCAAAAGTTTCTGCCTGGGTTGCACTTGCAATTTTGGGCAAGTTCTCTTCTAAGTTAGAGTGTAACGTCTCACTAGAGGCTTAATAACTACTACTTCCTTTGCAACTAAATCAGCTACTAAAATTGGCTGCACCACGACTACTTGGGGCAAGACATAACTAAGGCAAGTGGCCAATCAACGATCATGGAGTTCCATCGTCGCGGTTACCGTGCACATTAGCTTTCTGGCTGGCGTGAGCCACTTAGCATGTTTGCACATACATGCAACTAATGAAAACATGATGCTGTGTGGCAGGAAAAACAGCTGTTTTACCAGTAGTGAGTATAATTCTGGGACATTTTATGATTTATATTACCCTTGGGGCATGTGTAACTATTTAGTTGTTACTTAGAGTTACGTTGTATCTCAGTGGTGCAACCGCTTTTATTTTAGTAATGCATGAATCACAACTTAGTAATCATTTACGTTATAACTAGCCTAAGTGTGAACTTACAACAGGCTGTTTCTGTTTCTTCTAGCTGACTCCTAAACTGTGCCACACCACTCTAAACAACTCTGAGCTTTGGGCTAAGGCAA
This sequence comes from Perca fluviatilis, assembly GCF_010015445.1. Lineage (NCBI taxonomy): Eukaryota > Metazoa > Chordata > Actinopteri > Perciformes > Percidae > Perca > Perca fluviatilis. Next base: position 26,173,444 of record NC_053122.1, on the reverse strand, counting down.
ACACCTTAACACATGTTTTTTGAGTGACTACACCGTGTAGGTGTATATGTGTGTGTACAATCTGCATAATAAATGTGTTATCTTAGTTTGCTGAAGTAAATATCACAGACAAAAATATTGTTTTTTTACTTTCAGCTATGATTGTTGGGACCTTATGGATGCACAGTGTGGCTATAAAGCCTGACATCAGGCATTCTCCTTCCCTTCCCCTATCTATTTTGCAAGGGCACCGTCGCTGCATTCAGGGCTTAGCAGCGCCCAAGACGACTGTAGCTAAGTTTCCATCCACTTGTCAATCGAATTATCTGAAGTTCGGTAAAAAAACTCATGCGAATAAAGCTGGTGAAAGTGTGTTTCCATCCAACAGCTTTAACGCGAATAAAAACCTGTGCGTAATGACGTCACATGCTGTTTTGCGATTAAATTGGTATATCGAATTGATTTGAGACATTTTATGGTGTTTCCATTCATTTTTGAACTGAATCGCACAAGATTCAAGCGAACTTTTGCGAACAAAGTTTTGCTAGACAAAAGTAGTTGTTAATATTAGAAGCCAAGCTATAGCCTAAGCTCTGATGGACCTTTGGCTGAGGATATGATCCAGCTCATCAAAAAGGTGGAACTTGCCTTATATTTTCCCTCCGGCACCGCTGCGAGACAGCTCTCTTTTTTGAGCCGTGTATCGCTGTTTGAGCGCCTTCCATTTACTCCGCAGGACGTCCCACGGCTTGTCGTAAGGGGACATTCTAAAACGCTTAACGTGAAAAAGCTTAACGTGGTTTAATATCTAAACTGATAATTGATCGTTGTTTAGATACATTAAACCATGTTAAGCTTTTTCACATTAAGACTTATAAAGCCAATGAGAACCGTGGAGAGTCAACCCCCAGCCGCTCCGCTGCCCTGAATCAGAAATGCTTTATGTCAGATAACGTCCATAATAATTGGACTTTGGGTTAGATTATTTGACAGTTTTCCGTGGTTATGATGGGTAATATGAGAGAGAAATTTGGTGATGATTGGTCATTGTTTAAGTACATTAAACCACGTTAAGCTTTTTCCTCGCCATGTTAATAATATTAATACGGCCACTGATGAAGAAAATATTAACGTGAGATAACTTCTATAATCGTTGGATTTCGATTTAGTTTTTTTGACAGGCTTAAGTGTTCATGACAAGATATAACCATGATAAATCTGGTGATGATCATCGTTGTTTAGATACATTAAACCACGTTAAGCTTTTTCAAGTTAAGCGTTTAATGTCCCTGTCGTAACGGTTGGTCATTTCCTTCGCGAGCTCCTGATAAATGATGGCGTTTCTTAGATTTTTGCTATCTAAAATAGCTGTTATATTTTTCTGGTAAATTAAATTAAAAAAGTATCTCGTCTCCTCGTTTGTCCACTTACATCTGTTTTTGTTTTGCAAACAGTGGAAATAGTGGGCGGAAATGAACTGAAACTGCTTCTTCTTCGTTTTATTGCGGGTTGCAACCATAAAATTACCTAAAACTTAATCGCAATTCATTATTTATTCGGCAAATAACGTTTCCATCAGCGTTTATCGCATAAGCCGTATATCGATCAAGAGAAAATCCGATGAGACCGAACGCATTTCATTTGAGTCGATATTCATGAAATTCAGTCGGATTTTACTGTTTCCATAAGGCATTTTTCATTCGATAACACTTAATTCGGATAAAAACAGGTCGATGGAAACATAGCTTGTGATTGGTTTAAAGAAATACAAACAACCCAGAGTGTTTTTTCCCCCTATACCAGAATGTTAACTTGTGCAGCCAGACCATACTCCAGTGTTGACACAGCGCTGTGGAGATGAGAGACTAATGGGGACCAAGCTGGGGATCTGCATCATCACATATCCACAAGGGGGCACTGTTTATTTAAAGGATTTTATAACTACTGAGTCTAAGTTACACAATGTGAACATCCATCAGCAAACTGTTTCTGCACTTAGAGGCTGATCTGGAAGTTATTTTCATTAAACATCAGCTGATGATGAAGACAGTCCCTTACTTAACCCAGTTGTTATCCAAAATTGTTTTCTTACTTCCTACAGTTTGGCAAGTGGTGTGTCGAAAGAGGTGGGGCAAACTACTAACCTAGAAAAATAATATAAGGTTAAAAGTAAACATTATGTCTATGAGCAAATCCGTATCTTTCTGACTTCTATTGTTGCCCGAGGTAACCATCTAAAACAGCACCCAAGTGCTAATTTGTAGAACAAGAGAGGAGCCTCGCCTATATCAGAAAATGTGTGCAAGACTGAAGAATGCTTACACACACTTTGTCTGTCCCAAATATGCAGAAAAAAAGAAACACACAAACCTGACTTCCACTAGGTCATTGGGTTTGTAGCTGGGATGCAAGAAGAACCAGACTTTCTTTACAAAGTGGTCGATGCTGGGTTCCCTCCTGGAGCCCCTGACGTACACCATCCACTTATGGGTAGACTGGTCATTTTCTTCCCGCTTATCTGGGGGAATGTACCTGAGGGTGAGAGACAAAGAGAAAATACAAACCGAGGGAATAAAGAATTAGAGCCATTAAACCTAATGGATGATGTAAGTTAAGAGGAAAGAACAGAAGATTTAAAAGGGGAAGACAGGCTGCATGGGTCACAAGCAAATGTTCAATTTAAAACAGCTTTACAACTAACCTGTCAGGGAATGAAATAGGGAAATAGTTGACAGTCTAGGTCAACTTAAACTCATCTAATCTAATTAATCTTTTATTAACTACCTATGGGCGTGGGGTTTCCTTTTTTTTTTTTTTTTTTATATTATTTTTTGCAAAATAAAAAAAAATTTTATTTTAAAACCATCTGAGACATGTTTTGTGCTTCAGATAAATAAGTCTGTCAATCACGCTTCCTAGAATGAACATGTCCTTCGTGTTACACTGAACCAAGTGGTGTCGAGGAACTGTCAGTTATCTGGATCAACTCAGGCCCAGAGAAAATAAATGAAGTAAAAGGGTGTTTTTCTTGATGCAACTCAAGACTCGGCTTGTAGCAAAACCAAATTCTGGCTCAGCTCTTCAGTCATGCAAAAACAAGACATATTCAACAGAGAGGCTTTATAAACACAGTGGGAGACTTTTAAGGGAGAGAGCTCAATCCAAACAGCAGTAACGTTTGCATTAAACCTTTCACATATAAACACATCTGTGAGTTTTTCCTTGTAGTTCCTTGCAGTGGTTACCTTCATCCAAAAAGAAAAATCTACCACCATTCTGAGTTTAAATTATTTTCTGTGCCATGGGTGTAATTTTAATGATTTTTGATGATTCAAACCATTTAGCTGTGATGTTGAAATAAATGTGGCTGTGTAGACTCAGACACAGGATGTGAGTTGCATCTCCTATTTACAACAATACCTTTCGGAGGTTGTCTAAGAGATTATAAACTTTCATGTAATGGTTTTCAAACATTCTTACTTGTGATCTATCAAAATAAAGGAATGTCTATTTGTGATTTGAATCATATTACATAGCAGTTCATATGAAAAGAAGCACAAATTTAAGGAGAAGAAAAATAGATGAAATAGAAATGTGATGTCATATAAACAGACTCATGACTTCCTGAGAGGCTCCTAACCTCTAAATTGGAAAGACCTGCAATACAACATACTAAGTCAGAAACATGACTATGGGAGTAAAACTGTGGCCTAGTTTGGTAACGCACCTGGACACGTTCCCCACTACGATTGTCTTTTTTGCATAGAGTCTAGAGGCTTCATTTCCGGTAGTGTGGTAGGTCACCCTCTGCTCTGCTCCTAAGGACAATGGCACGCCAAATGTGTCCTATGACAAATAGTGGAGAACATTACAGGCATTAGTGCTTGAAAGATAAAAAAAAAAAAAAGAAATGCAAGATTATTGCTGTTACCACTTTGCATTGATTAAATAACTAATAACCCTGTCATCTTTGTCAGTTGAACTCACCTTGCCTGTATTGCGCCCTGGTCTGCGCTCCTGCCTGCTGCTGTCCTCTCTCCATGCTCCCTCCCCATCCCTCTCAGCTCCCTCTCCTTGTTGTGAGAGGGATTCAGACTCTGAGTGGGCCAAAGAAAGAGTCTCAGAGCCCTGGTTGAGAGGGGAAGAGGACCGGGATGGGGACTCCAGAAACCGGCGGATGGCTGGATGGTTCAGCACGGCAGGGTCACTCTTAGAAGAATGCTAGGACACAGAGGAAATGGTGGTTGCTGCTACTGTACTATACCACTGCATACCTCTCAAGTCTCACGCATTGGGCGTGAGACACACGCATTTCAACCCGTTCACACGCCACACCTTGTATTTCTCACGCAGAGAAATTACCAGGATAACGCCCACCAAGTTGCGCCGCTATTTTTTAAACGGTGGAACAGGTAGAGGAATCAAGTGAGTTCCCCATAGAGTTCAGAAGGCCCTGCCACGCACCAGCTGAGTGAGTGTGGATTTCAAGTTGCGACTTTCGTCGCTGTTTGTGACTTTGCCTAAGATTGAGTGACAAGTGTTACTCGCCCTGTTGTTTATCTGGTTGCCATGACTTCGCGAGTGATGACGTCCTGTCACTGTTCCAGTTGAGGGGAGAGAGAGCGGATGACAGTTCGCTTGAGTTCAGTAGAGCAATTATAAGTAATAAGTAATTATGACTTTATATACTACACGTACATAGCGGAAACCCTGTTGTTGTTTTTTTATTGACAAAAAAGCACTAACATACAAAACTCTCGTTGGGGAAAAGATATACATGCTTATATACAACACAAATGTTGTCAAGGTACAAGAAAGGATTACCTGAGAAAAAGAAACAACAAAGAATAAAACAAAAAGGGGGAGCTGCTTAAAATACACAAATCAAAAGCAAAAAGGCTAGAGAAAGTAAAATTAACATTTAGAGCGGTACACAAGGAGAGACTACTGTCACTACACATTTTCCTTGCAATCTTAGTAGATTTGATCTTTTTCAGTGAGGAAAAAAACTATTTAAAGTAATTTATAAACCAAACAAAGGAAGGTGAAACCCTGTTGTGTGTCTGCCCTATTTTTGATACTGTGGCGGCAGAAATCAACATAGAGGAAACACTGGGTAGCTTTTTTCTATTATTATTATTATTATTATTATTATTATTATAGCTACATGTTGAATCTGCTGCAGGGCTACTCTGACAGTTTTATATTTTTATAAAGATACCCATTTTATAATAGGCCTACCCATAATACTTTTATAACAATACCCATAATAATTTAGAATATTTTTAGTTTTTTCTTTCCTTTTATTTTTATTGCACAACCTCCCAGCCCCCATTGTGAAAACCTTTGGCCTAGGCTATTTCATTATATTTTATCTAGACAATGCATAGTATTGATTATTGCTCTCTCTCGCGCGCGCGCACACACACACACACACACACACACACACACACACACACACACACACACACACACACACACAAAGAAATGCTGAATTAAATAAAAAATTAAAATTATTTGTACGACTTTATGTGTCATTTATCAGATCAGACCCCGGTCCCCACCCAAACCCCTGCCGACAAAATCTCACTCTGAACTCTCTTCAAAACTTGAGAGCCCTGCCACTGCCTTAGAGCAGCTGACAGCTGTCGGAGTATGAATATATGGGAACTTACCTCTGGGTGCTTTGTTATTCCAGCGTTGGCATAGTAATTGGCCACTATGCATGCCCTTAGCTTGTCCATCATCCTCCTGGCTTCATTGAGTCGCTGCAAAATAATGGAAAAACACTTAACCAGAATGCCCTGCTTTATAAACATACAAAACAATCATGGAAGTTACTTTCTGTATCAAACCAGTTTTTCCTCCATTACTGATATTGAACAAGAAAAATATAGACTAATGAAATATAGAAAAAAACACTTTTCTAGTATCATCCAAATACCTGACTTATCACATCTATTTCATGCTCTTTGTTCTTCATCTCCAAAGAAAACTGCTCTCTGATGATGGCTTCAATCTTCTGTACTGCTGCTTCTCGGGCTGACAAGACAGGAGGAATACATATTAAAGACCCGGGATTACCCAAGTAACGTTCCAGTTACATGTTAGCTGTCTGTCACCACATGTAAAGCAGTTGTAATGTTACTGTCTCGGAGTTCAAATCATGAACTTACCATTATGTTCAGCCGCTTTGTTTCTCTTACTATTCTGGATCAGCGAAATGTCATCATAGTCTGGATCGTTGCCTTCTATTTTCCTTTTAATTCCTGACATGGCTGCCTGCAAGGAAGAATATATTAGAGAAGAAGCACATCAAAACAGCTAACGTTAGCTATTCACATCTATGCTCTCATGGCCAGTTGTGATGGTAGCATGGAATTAGCCTGCTAGCAGAGAAGCTAACGTCCACAGATAACTTTAGCATTGACAAGCTAGCTAGCTAGTAATGCTCATGTAGGCTCATAGCAGACCGTCCACACCTACCACTGTTTCAAACTGCTGGCCCATTATTTGACACCACCAAAGCCTTCAACGAATCTTATTTTAAACAAAAAAATATTAAACGTTACGCCACCACACTGTATCTTACGAACATTGTGTTAATATCCGTGCCTGTAGTTCGTGTAGCCCGGCAGCACAGTAACGTTAGCCAACAGCTATCCTTGTTTGCTAATTTAGCTAACGTTAGAATACATTTGTAGATACCGATTAAATCCATTTAACATGCAAACTTACTGGAGTGCCCTGTGCGGTGGAGCAACGTTTCTTTGTGAGGCGTGTGTTTTAATTCAGTGAGAGCATATCCTTTGCGTTATGCTACATTCATTTTACACACTTGTGTTAAGAAATTGCTAAATCTCGAGGTGGACAAGTAAGCTAAAGTAGTGGATGGTTAGCCTCGCACTTCACCAAAACAGCCACAAGGGACCCCTATTCTACAAAACAGATGATGCTACTCAGGGACACTGAATAATATGCATTATCATCTTTCAGTTGTTTTGTTCACTGGAGAAAAGATGTGTGATTATTAGCTAGCTAGCTACATTATCAAAAACATAACGTTTTTACAAGCATTTGGTTCTGCTCAGGAAGGTCATTGATTAACAAGAAGTAGGCCTAGCCATACACTAACACTATATTACTTCTCTATTATCCGTTTTTATGATAGATTCAATGAAAATCCTGAGCGCCATCACATGAGTATGGCAGAATTATGACAACAAACAGGCATTGATTTTTTTAGGACAGCATAGCACATATACATGCTTTTAAGCCAGGATAATAGCTATGGCTATTATGGACCTATAATTGTTACTGCTATTAATCAACATGTTAAAGGTTGACAGCACTGTCAGAGCATGCCATGAACTAGCTATTTCATGGCAATCTAGAAAACAATGTAATGGGAAAATTACATTTAAGCATAATTCCTTATATTTTTGTGTTTTATTTGTACTTTAATTCTCACACAAATGCTGAAAGAGTTTATCTCATTTCCAACATGCAGATTTTGATTCTAACTTTGTGAGACCACCAGTCTGGAACATTATGTGAGCACTGTTTGCCTGAACTGACAAAGGTACAAGGTCACCCTAAAACTATCTCTAGTTTTCCCATGCCAGTTAAGATGTAACTGGGGGGTGAAAGCTGTACAGGGAGGAGGAGGTGAGATGACTCTGAGATGTCTCTTGTATTTCTTGATTGTCTTCATGTGTATCCGATTGCATGTAAAAATTGTAGCGTCATACTAAGCCAAGTGCGTGTGTGCTGTCACTCTGAAGATGCATATAAGCCTAGTGTTCTTGTTCACTCATTTGAGAAACTGACTCCACACTGGGCTGCAGCCTTTTGTGAAATCATGTTGCTCCTATTTGCAAATATATCTTTAATAAAATACAAAAAACAAACTTGGTTTTAGTCTCAGTCTGTCTTATTTGTTTCAATTTACTAAACTCTGAAACCTTTACCCCTGCTGCAAAGGAAACTTCCATTACAACAACATGTGTATGGCGTTATATATAGACAAGAAGGGGAAGTTTCTGATGAGCACATTTGAGATGATCAGGAATGGGATCAATTCCACATTTAACATCATCTAGCTCCCTATCCTTGCCTCAGGCCTCACTATCGTTGCCTCAGTGAAGTCCACATAGTGAACTCTTTGTTATGCACACAGCTAAGAGTTTCATCTGAGCCACACAAAAACATCAACATTTAGATGGTAAAAAATAAAAAAGGGTTTTATAGTTATTCATTATTCTGACACACTTCCAAAAGTATTTCTATTACCTTTCAATTCCATAGCACGGAATCAACCTTTATTGTACTCAAATGAGCACATCTGTTGTTTTGTTTATCAGCTTTTTAAAGCTCCAACAAGGGCCCATGCATTACTTTCTGACCTTTTCCAATTAACCTCTATCTGTTTCAAAAATAAATTAATTAAAAAGCCCTCTTTTGCAGCTGTGTGGAGTTTTGAAGAAGAAGAAGAAGAAGAAGAAGAAGAAGAAGAAGACATACTTTATTAATCCCCCAAAGGGAAATTACATTTTAAACCTTGCTGTTACACTCATTACACACAGGCCTTAAATACACACACATGCCCAGGACCTATATGCACTAATTTGAAAGAGATGTCAGAGTGAGGGGGCTGCCCATGGACCGGCACCCTGAGTAGTTGGGGGATCAGTCCACCTTTCGCTACATTTATAAAAAAAATAAGGCCAATTTGCCAAGAGACACTTTACATGCACCACATAGTTTCCTTGTCTGTTGTACGTCAATGTGCATCACTATAAATGAAAGCATTAGAAAGTTGTATTATACTCAAAAGTAGGCCAGTTTGTTTAGTTAAAGCTATCCTTTTTAATAAAGCGCAGAACAATTAAGCCTTTCACTGTACCCCACTTATCAATTCATGAATGTTTGTGGCCTGCACCAGAATGAGTGTTGGCGTGAGATGACAGTATGCTGACAATGCTAACTGTCTGACACAAACTCACATATACAGTGTTTTCCTGTCTGTGTGAATAGTGTGTTATTGATGCTATATATTTAGTGATGCACACTACATTTTTTCATCATTGTTTAGTGTGTATGCAGAGACATTGTGCCCATAAGAATCTGGGAGAAGATTGTTTGTGGTTTTCATTTAACCAAACCATAAAATGGAGTATATAAATTACCACATAAGACAAAGCCTTATGAATGTTAATTGCAGTACGAGTTGCTCAACCATAGCTTGAAACAGTGTTATGTGCTGTTTTCTTGTTCAACACAATGGCTCATTATAACGTCACCAACATGATTGATTCATCCCTTGATGAAATAAAAGATTAATCGGCCATATGGAGCATATTTCAGAAAGTTTGATAAGACTTCATATTGTATTTGTTGTTGTTGGTTGTTAACTAAAAATCTGTGATGTCTTCATATTAATCTGTGGTGTAGTTTCTGGTGCTGTGGGTTCAATTATTTAATTTCATCACTTCTTTTCTATCTTCCATATTTTTATGGTGTGAAGAACTCAATTTGCTGATACTAATTTAAATGAGCATGGCCAGTTATGTTTAGGTCAGCTTCATCTATCACATCCAGTAGAACAGCTGATTTTCATCTCAATCTTCTGGTTCTTTCATATTAAGTCAAAACTCAAAGCTTAGTTTAAAAATAATTTATAATAAGGGCATCTCTCTTAATATCAAAAGCTGGCACGAAGATGATCCACGCCACATTTTTTACATCATAAATTGACCATGCAGTGAAATACAGAAGTCAAATAAAGTAATATATCTAGAAATATACTGTACATAACTTAATTTAACTTAATTAAAATTTCATTTGCAATTTAAAAAACTGTCTTGCCTCTAAACTCGGATAACCTAATACATTATATAATATTTTCATTCCATTCTTAAACCATTTTTTACGGATGACACAGGCCACAAGTGTTGGGATGGAAAGAAAAACTTTATTGACGTTTCTCTTACACAAGCCAACCATTACATTTCATACTGCAGTTTACAATAATCCAAAGCTTCCTCGCAGTTAGACAAAGAGCATCTGAGGAGAAAGTGGTGTTAAAATATCACATCATACATACAATAAGAAAAGTTTATAACAAAATGATAAGATTTAATTCCACACTCGTCATTCTTTTATTAAGGCACACAGGTCAACATTCTGCAATTAACATGTTAAAGCCCCCATCTTGCATACAAGCGCAATTAACCATCTGCATTTTTCAACAAAGTGGGTTTGAATTTAATCTATTTTATATCTGCATTGATATCAAAATCAATCAATCAACATTTAATGCTCAGCTCTTGGGGGTTTAATTTAAAGCATGCCATTTGCATGTGGAAGTCAAAACATCTCAGCAACAAACGGTCACACAACCATCAAAAAACAAAAACAAATCAATAGACAATAACGATGAATAATCTTATTAAAGCAAACAATGTATGAAGGCCTCTATAAAGCTAATAATGAAAATCAATAAATCAACGTAACGTGTTATGTGTAAATACTCAGTGGAATCACAGACGCACACACACTCAAATTCTCTCTCTATCACTATTTATCTAACTCCCTCTAACTTTTGCTTTACCACATTATTTCCTCTTAGCCACCTCTTGTTGGCTTCCTGAGTGACCCCTAGGTACAGTATGTTACTTATGTCTAGGAGTGTGGGGCGGGCCTGAGGATGGTTTTCTTTCCAGACTGTACTTCTGTTGAAGACCTGACACTGAACCATCCAGAAAAAAACAACTGCCTCGAGGAGGGTTTAAGCCGAAAGACCTCCACCTGTTTTTGTCATTGTGACTGACAGACGGAGGCACAATCCCTGATGTTCTTATGCTTATGCTGTGTATGAAGTTACACATTGTTAACAAATGTAAACTCACTGATCCGCAACTTTTTAACCTAAAATTGAAAGCCAAAACTCTCTTCCTCACACATTGTTCTCTGTCTAGCAGTTTATGTTGTTTTTGTTAGAATAACCGAGCCATAGCAGACAACGGCCAACAGGAGACGCTGACAGGCCCTTTTACAGTCTCTTCCATACGTCACATGAAAACAAAGAACATTTACTGATACAGTAAAAAAAAAAAAAAAAAAGGAAGGAAATCAACGTCATATAATTCTACATTTAACAGGACTCTGTCAAAGTGCTGTCAAATACTCTGTTACAGAAAAACTCAATATGCAACCAAACATTTAAATACAAGTTAAAGAAAGAAAAAAAAAGTTATATTCACAGCAATATCTCTAGTCTATCAACGCCTACTGTAGTAAAAGGTCTACTGACCATGAGCCACATCATCCAAAATCCTTGTCATTCAGAGCACTGCCACACACACACACACACACACACACACACACACACACACACACACACACACACACACACACACACACACACACACACACACACACACACACACACACACACACACACACACACACACACACACACACACACACACACACACCACCTTAGCTGACTAGTAAACACACATAGACACATACACACCTGGAGGTATCTATGGTTACCCCGAAAAACATGTAAGTGCACAGGTGAGAGATGCCACCATTAGTGTGAAAACCCCTGTTATGAGTTGCGCAATGATAAACTCCTTGATAAATCTCCTTGGCTCCGACACATCCAGACAGAGTTGTAAAAGTCGCACACATACGTTACATACGATACATGCACACCACTAATTCAGAGCCGTCTTTGAGTTTGATCTACAAAGGCTTCTCACATCTACAAAACCACCCACAAGCCCAGTACACCAATGAACTAACAATGATATAAAATGACACACCAAAGCTACATATAATACAGTAACCATCCAATTCTAAAAGACAAAAAAGTATAACTTAAAAAAAAAAAAAAAGTCAGTAATGAGTGTAATATTAAGAACTTAAATGCAGCAAAAATAAAGCTTGAAAAGGTGATATCTAAATGTGAGGTGATTACACAGCTGGAGGAAGGAAAAGGGAAATGCACATGGGAAGTAGAACTAGGTGATAAGTGCAGGGATGTGAAAATAAAAAAGGGAAGAGCTAACGGCTGTGGCTGTGTTCCAATATTTTGTTCCAGCCTCTTTATCTCTTCTCTTAACACCGATCTGGGCCAACGGGTGAGAGCAACTTGTACCTATGACCACTGATACTGTGGGAGAGCAGCTGGCTGACTGTTTACCACATTTCTTTATCAGGTCATTTTTAGTATCAAGGAGTCAAGAGTTAAAAGAAACGGAGGACAGTACTTTGTAATGTTCTTTACCAGTACTGCGTTGTACTGTACTGTATGTATATGTATCCACATGGAGTGCAGTGGGTACAAGGTTAGAAAACTGACCTGACATCTCATCTATCAGTCTAAAATGAAGTCATATGGCTTTTTCTTCTGCTGGCAGATCATTATTGGCTCATTCTTTTCAATGTTTGCCTAATGGCATTTTTTTTGTTCATCAGCACTCTCTGAGTTCATTTCAGCTCATCAGCAACCGAGATCTCAGGGTGATGTTAACTTTGCACAGTAATAAAAGCACAGTGTTGGGAAGTTCCCTTTTAAACGGATTACCTGCTTATAATCACTGTCGTCACAAAATCAATTACTAAAACTCAATAATGTTATTAGGACTTTTAGCCCTTTCAGTTAGTATTAAATCCATCAAATATGCAGTTAGGTAAGCAAACAGTTTACTAATTGTCATTTACAAAATTCAATGTTCAATTTTCTTAGACAATATGTACAAATATTATAATGAAATATTTAAGTGATAAGTAGAGCGAGCTCCACATATCCCGCTTATTACATGACGTATTACTCGGCTGCTCATACAGAGGTTACTTGTCTGCGTCCCGGTTGGGACGGTTAACTTTACTGGTGATGAGCACGTAGGGCTCTCCGGCGGAAGCCAGGTCGTCCCAGTGAGTAAGCTAAACATGTTAGAGCTAACTAATGCTCGGTTTGCACTGTTGCCATTAGCTCTGCTAGCGATCCCCGTTTCCTCCACCCTCTCTCTCCCTTTGATTCGCTGATTAGCGGTATGAGCTCCGTATAGCACAAATGTTGATTTAAAAATGGTCCGCCAGAGTCTGATCAAATCTCTACCTATGGGAACAGTCTGTTATACTTAACGGTCGGTTATACAGAAAAAAAAAAATTTGACCAATCAGAATGAAGTATTCATCAAGGCCGTGTAATAATCGGAACTGACTTTTACTTACTTTTCATTGAGTTATCAACCATATTCCTTGGCTTTCTTCAGTAAACTTTTTATTTTTTTTAAAGATAATTTTGTTGGGCTTTTCCACCTTTAATGGACAGGACAGCTAGGCGAGAAAAGGGAGAGAGAGAGAGGGGGAAGACATGCAGGGAATCGTCACAGGTCTGACTCAAACCCTGGACCTCTGCGTCGAGGCATAAACCTCTCAGTATATGTGCGCCTGCTCTACCCACTGAGCCAACCCTGCCTCTTCTTCAGTAAACTTAATAGTAAGTGAACCTTAAGTTTAGAATATTGTTACCCTAGATATCTGATCCTAAGGTTAAGTATTAATCTCGCAATTACAATTTATAGTCTCGTATCATTTTCAATAAAATATTTATTATATCGCTACTTTTTATTTATTTTACCCTTATCATAATCGGTTTCCTTTACTTCTGTGAGATATGATCCATTACTTCCCAGCCTTGTGCAGTTACTGCTAATGCAAGGCAGATCTGCCATGTTGATCTGACTCCACTTTAGCTCAGGTTACAGACGAGTCATTAGCATTATCAACCACTTAGCATTTCCACAGAAGGGCTATAACGATAGTACACAACAGCAAAAGATTTACAACACCACAATGAGTATTGCTACATGATGCGGTGAGAAAATAAATTAGCCCAACGGTACTGTGGACTGAGCTCCTTAATGTGTATGTTGTAAGTGTGTGTTTGTGTTGTGCAGGGGGTGAACTTGAAGAGCTTACGTTTTTAAAAGAGTTTAAGTTCTTTAGTGTGTGAGCTTGTTTACGGTCAGGTCCTGTGGTACTTGTCATTGTAGCGGTGGATGGTTACACAGCCATGGTAGGAGATCGGCCTCGGCATGGCTGCCACTCCTGTGATGATCCCTGTTGCCGGGTCGTAACACAGGATGTTGTCTGATGCTTCGCCGGTTTCCCCTCTGCCACCAAGGATGAAGATCTTGCCGTTGCACACTGACATGCCGCAGCTCTCCTGCAGGGAGAAGGAGACAGCAGTTAGAAGTCGCAGTTTCAGAGGATTCTTGCAATTGAATTCAAACAGTGTGTTCCTCAAATGCTCAGTATCTGCATTAAATCTAGTACCTGTTTGTTAAAGGTGTGAACCACATGTATCCAGTAGTCCTCTGCGGGGTCGTAGCAGAATATGGACTTGGTGAGACCCCCACACACATAGATCAGGTTGTTGAGGGACACTGCTGTGATACAGCGCTTGGCGATGGGGATGTTGGCCCGCAGTAACCAAGAGTCCGTCTCTGGATCATAGCACTGAACCTGTGACATACAGTTACAAGTGGTTCGTTTTTGTTTTATTGTGGTGAAAGAAAGAAATATATGTAGCTCATTCTGTGGTTGAATCTATGTGGTTTTGCATACAATCCAAGCATTCTCTCACCCACATTTCTTTAAAATAGCCTCCTTCCAAACAGTGTTTGGACACACACACACACACACACACACACACACACACACACACACACACACACACACACACACACACACACACACACACACACACACACACACACACACACACACACACACACACAAACACACACACACACACACACACACACACACACACACACACCAGCTGTTCCATGGAAGTTTGAGTTCCTGCGAATGCCAGTCTGTTTGTTTACTACCAGCCAAATGGCTGTCGGTCAAAACCCAATGGAACTATTCCTGCGTGGGCTGTCAAGTCCTGATCTGTTATCTGAAGCACAGTATTATACAGTCATACTGACAGATGACACAAATGATGTAATCCTTGAATTCCTTTACATCGTTACCTCACATTCCCTCCAAGATCTTTATCTTGATACCTTACCGTCACATTTAACAGTCTATTTCTTTCTAAATGTTTGGTTTGCCGTATCCTGCTTCATTTTTATTCTTCCTGAGCCATTCCCTTATTTCCATCAGCATTGTGTCAATATACACGTCACTGTCATGTCATTAAGTAAATACGTTTCTATCAATGACTCATGATGTGAAATTAAATACTGCACAATTAACAAAGGGACGGGACAAAATGATCAGGAAACAATTATTGCAGTTAAACTAGCTATATCAGGATCAACCAGACTGACCAGGATACGGCTTTCCTCATACCAGATAAACTATGTCTTTTCCTAAGAAGGAAAGACCAGAAACATATTTTACAGTTTACGTTGGGCTTTTTTCTTTTTTAACATAAAACTTTAGTTTTTAATTTTGAAGCCTATCTATAGCACAGCCTATTTTAAATATATACCTCTCTCAAAAGGTATAATTACTGAAAGATCATTATCTGAGACAAAAAGCACCTCAGCTGTCATCACTATGTGATTAGGTGTGTGGTTGGGGGGGACACACATCAGTTTCCCACCTTGTCTGAACAAGTGTCATCGTCAGGCCCTCCTCCTATGACAAAGAGCTTGCCGGCGCAGCTGGCCACGGCCGGAGAGCTGACCGCCTCTTTCATGGGAGCCACCTCCGTCCAGCGGTTAGAGAAGGAGTCATAACACTCCACGCTGCTCAGGCGGCTCTGCCCATCATAGCCCCCCACAGCATAGACCTGAGGGCAAACACACAAGTATATTCAGATTAATGGAAGAGTTGAGATCACCACCTTGGAACAACTGATGTGCGCCACAAGCTCTTTACAGAGAGCAGCATTCTGAAATTGAGAGTTAGGGGAATTATTATTGTGTTTAGGTGTGATGATGAATACTTTGCCACTTATACCATGTACACAGAAACACATCCACATCCACTATAATAGAGAGACAGAGAGAGAGAAAGAAAGAAAGAAAGAAAGAGAGAAGAAAGAAAGAAAGAGAGAGAGAAAATATTTCTAGTTAATAGATTTGATTAAATGCTTTCCCGTGCCATTTCTGAAATTTTAAATCTGAACAACTAACAATAACAAAAACATAAACCTTACTGGAAGCTAAAGCATTACAAACTAGAGAAGTCTTTAGCCATATATATGATATGCACTCTAAACAAGTGGCTTGTGGTTACAAATACGACCCTCTTGAAGCACAATGAATGGCAAAATAAATAGGAAAATAGGGGGAAAAGCTGGTGGAAGGTAGAAATGTATGGTAAACTTTTATTTCATTAGGCTAATAATTGGAAGGAGATCACGTGTCAAGAATGACTGGTTATGAGCATAGCACTGCTGAGCAACAGATGGTCTTATGCAACAGAAAACCTTCGGGCTGTTCCTGTCTCTTCACAAAACCTGAAGCATAAACAAGTACAGAGGAGAGGGAGAGAGAGGTGGAGAGAAGAGAGAGAAACAAAGACACAAAGAGAAAGATGTGGAACAAAAAGACAGAAGTAGATGGGGCACCTGGATATTTGCATTCAACACCTGGGCTAATTGATAGCCCTGCCACTTTTTTAACCGACAGTTGATAACAGAGAAAAAAAAACACCCTTATGAACTTTTCAGTCTTTCACAAACCTCTCAGGTACTGTTGTCTCTGTGTTTCTACTGTGCATTCATGTGTCTCAATGACAACAGACACACACTGTAATTCACAGACTAAGACTATAGAAGATACCAAATGTGATAACCACAGCTGATAACAAATGGTAAATGCAGGTTGTGAAAGAGAAACAAAAAGAGATATAAAAGGAATGTGTAGCACTGAAGATAGTGTTAATTTTGTCACCTATTTTTAATTTAGTCTTAGTCTTAGTCTTGTGCCAAACATTTTTGTTAGTCAAGTTTTAGTCGACTAAAAGTCTCGTCATTTTAGTCTAGTTTTAGTCAAAAGAGAACTCAAGGTATCTTAGTCGAGTTTTAGTTGACTAAAAGTCTCGCCATTTTAGTCAAGTTTTAGTCGAAACATTTTAGTCTTTTTTAAATAAATTATTTCTGATAACCATTTCAGTCAAATAGTTATAAAAATAAATAAATGCTATAAAGTTATATAAATATTGAGCCTCTTCCTTACTTCACCAGTAAACGACAAAAACAACCACTGCATGGGGAAAGGATATTTTACAATAAAATAAATGCAGCACGAAACTGGCGAGGCGTATTTCAAGTGAACGCAACATGTGTTGTTTTTCAGACAACGGCAGCTACAGACTGTCGTACGTCTCGTGTTGGAAATAGAGACAAACCTTTACACCGTTTAGCTGTCAGCATTTTAACTGTGTTAAATCCAACTGCTAGCTAACGGTAGGCTAACGTTACCTGCTGCCAAGTGTAGTGTTAACTAGCGCCCCGTGCATTGATGTTTCGGTTGACTCTAATGTCCGTTTAGGAGCATCAGAGAGAAGCGCAGGCTATTCGGTCCGGTAGATAACGGTCATTAGGGCACCTGTCGGTGCCTTAGCACCGGGTCTCAGTAACAGCTGAATATTCTATCTCATGATGAAAAAGTAGAGACGATTGTAGACGAAAATGAAGAGAGATTTTATCTTAGTTTTTATTTTATGCAAAACATTTTAGTCTCGTCTTTTTTCTTCAACAATAATGCATGTTAATTTAGTCTTAGTCAGCGTTTTTGGACATTGGCGCAGTCTCGTCATCGTCTCGTCTTAGTCATGGAAAAAAAGGTCGTTGACGAACATATTTAGTCTTGTCTCGTCTGACGAAATTAACACTAACTGAAGATATAGAAGTTAATCAAATGCCATATGTTGAGGGGTTAGGCCAGGTCACCCATTATTTTTACTTTCATGTAATTTAAAGCCACACAGGTTGTATTATATATAGAGGTTTATTGCACAGAATTTTGTTTGTTGTGCTAAAAGCATTGCAAAATTAATAATTTGAATAGCAAAGTGTCCTTCCAGAAACAATGTCTGGTTATTTTGGAAAATCTCCAGACCTTGCTGTAAAGTGGAAAGTGAAGTTTGTTTGCAAGTCCCTATGGAATCTGTTGACAGCGAGGGCTGTGGGTTGCCCAGAGTAATGGGGACCCTAAAGTTAAATGAGAGGTGTATTTTTCATAATTTTGATGAACTGACCCTTTAACTAGCCACTGAGGCTATCCAGACACTAGGTTGTTTGAAGAGTGAGAGAGGGTGTTTGGGGGCACTGGATCACTCTTTTCTTTTCGCCCTCAGTCACTCAATAAAACACCCCACACGGTTACCATACATAAAGTGTAAGTGTATCAATATATAGGCACATTCTACATTAGCTCAATGATGGTAGCACATACTCTATACCGACTTGAGATATGCGGTTAGCACATAAACACTAAGCTAAACATCATTCATGACTCTCTGAGGAAACACTTGCTAACCACCGAACAAGCACATTCACTTTTTTTTTATGACCATGTTCAAACATACAGGGCTTAATGATTAAATGTCCCTAACATGCAGAAAGGTGAGAAGTAGTGACAACAAGAGAAACACTGAGGTATCCACGGTGAAAACAACTTTGGAGAATAGAGAGAAACGGACTGACAGAGACACAAAGAGATAGAAAGACATTATGATAGATGAGAACAGCCGTCACCAAGTGCAGCCATAACAGGGAGAGGTAAACAAGTGGTGACCTATTTTTGCTTCTACTATGGAAACAAGACCAGTCCAACAGGACATCACAGAATACAAGACACTGAGAAGTGTGTGTGTTCCTATACTTAATATCCCTGTAAGAACCAGTTTTAGAAGTTTAGACTTAAGGTTGTGGAAAGGACAAAGTGAATAGATATAGTGTCTGAACAAGTATAATAAGACAAATGTGGGCGTGCTTATGTGTGCAAGTAAAAAGAAATTTGATTTAAATTTGAACAGAATATGCTTTATTGTTTGAGATAGTGGAAATCAGCGTTGAGGTCTTGGCACGAGAGCGTGAACATGCTCTCGTGCCTTGTTTACAACCCACAACCTTCTTTCTCCATTCTTGCAACTGAAGCATAAACTTTATATCAAATTACAGACAGAATGAGGAAATGAGGAGGAGGAACTGAATTCTGAGGAAGAATGGGGAAACAAAACACACAGAGATACTTTCTGAAGAGATAGATAATGTGTGTGTTTTTAGATGGGGGAGGAGGGTATAATTTGGAATGAAAAGAGAACAAAAAGACCTGACCAATCTGTGAAATGATATAAGGAAAGGAAATGGCATAAACACCAAAAAACTGAGTTCGGAGGAAAAATGATAAAATCAAGAAGCACCAGAGATAAGAAGCACAAGGTAATCTCTAAAGAAAATCTCTGTCAATTAAACGGAAAGAGACAAATAAGACATGAGAAGAGGAGGATAAAGGAGAAGACAAAACACCCATGTTTGTGACAGATACAGGAAGTGGCTGCAGACAAGAGCCTCTCCTGGGATTTAACATCTCAGAGGAATGTGTTTTTATGTATGCTTATATAATGTGCAGCACTATATATGTACAACTGCCTCTTATATGTTGTGTGTGATGCCTGGCCAGTTTAACTTCTAAGTTGCAGGCCTTGCATGCAAGTATAGAAATACAGTACATAATAAATGGTGCTGCACAAACACATCTACTATGCCGTCTTATTTTAGCGTCAAATAATCTTTGCATGAGAGTGTTAAGTCAGCTGCAGATCAGTAATTTTGAGCTTGGTTTCCTTTAATGTTCTATAACTTTTAGAGTCAGGTTAAATGATAGCCATTTGGGTCCATCTTGTTTTCACCGTAACTTGATACATGACTCAGAGTTAATTGCTGACTTTTATAGCCAGAGAGTGACCCTCCAGCTGATTACCTCACTGTTGTGGAGGACCTGAGTGCAGTTACTTTGAATGCACGCCGAACATGTGTTTGTGGTTTCTGTGGCAAGGCAACTAAGCATTTGAGTGTTGTTTGGAAGTAATACAAAATTCAATACAGATTGGCCAGAACTGCTGCATTTGACAAGAACCCATCCTGAGTCAGGCCCTTTCTGACAAAGGAATTAAAGGGCTGTTTCAGCCCAAAGCTTTCCAAAAAGACTTGTACTTGTGTCCATGTTCTTTGTGTGTTTACATGCTTGTGTACTTGACTAAAACACACACATGCGAGTGGTGCATTAGCCTGAGGCATCTCTGTTTATGCTCTGTTCAGCTTACAGTTCAGAACCCTCTCGTGAGGTACACATGCCATAGTCGTAACAACATTTCACTTGCATAAAGATGGTCTTTACAACCACAAATGCTACAAAAATGCAATGAAGACAGACTTGACTTTCTAGTTTAAGAACATTTCCAAACACAACATGTGGTTACGAACATTTCACAGGTTAGGATTACAGTAATTTAATATAATATTAAAGATTATTTTTGGGCTTTTCTGCCTTTATTTGATAGGACAGCTAGGTGAGAAAGGGGAAAGACATGGAGGAAATCGTCACAGGTCGGATTCAAACCCTGGACCTCTGCGTCGAGGCATAAATCTCCAGGTATATGTGCGCCTGCTCTACCCACTGAGCCAACCCGGCCACACAATTTAATATATTATTTTCTTTTCTTGTAAATGGAACGCAGCATGCTGTAAGAAAATCAACAGCCTTGTAATGTATATATTTACAGTAGAGTAATTGTGCTTAATTATGCCTATGTATGCAAACCCAGTGTGGGTTTACAGGCTTATCAGGGGTTCTCCCAGGCATATGTGATTGCGCAGTAGAGACACATGTTATGGGCAAGTGGACTAAGCTAGTCCTTAACTTGAAAGTGTGAGGTGCTGGCACACGTCCATTAAACTCCCACTGCCTTCAAATAAGAATGTCCACCTAGCCCTGTACTAGAGGAAGAAGGAAATGTGTAGGACTAATTACAAGTGACAGTTGAAGTATGTGCCACGTGTAGTAGCTAACATAACTTGTTTATATGCCAGTTTAACATAAAGGCAAACTTCCTTCTCTATGTTGAATCAGCTTGTTTGTATCTAGGATTTGTGAGACGGGCTGTCACCAGCCATTTACAAACCCTGGGGCAACAAACGGATGTGTCACACACACACAAATAATATAATATTGCTACCTGTCACAAGGTGCCCTCATATACCAACATGGAGGATCACTGATAAGCAGAAAGCAGGCAATAGTCAAATGATATGACTGATATTCCTCAGTGTTT
Organism: Perca fluviatilis; assembly: GCF_010015445.1. Lineage (NCBI taxonomy): Eukaryota > Metazoa > Chordata > Actinopteri > Perciformes > Percidae > Perca > Perca fluviatilis. The sequence continues at coordinate 26,152,141 of NC_053122.1, read as the reverse complement.
CTGCCACTGATGAGTGACTTACGTAGGTCTAAGTTAAGACTAGATACTTAATGTCAATCATCACTAAGTATGCAAAGCCCTCTGTGTGTTTACAAATTCCTTCAAGCCTGCAGGTTAGAGAATATGTGCAACAGTAGGATAAGACATATGATTTTGAAAGGAGTCAAAATGTAACCTGTTGTGGCAGATTAGATGGTTTGTTACACAGAACCATCCGAGAAGCCCTCATTGCTGACAGTTTGGAAAAGGGCAAGCATTTTCAAAAAATACTTAACTGATACTGCAGCATCTACGCTGACTTCTTTAGGAGCCGCAATTGTCATTGCCTGAACAGTTGCCCAGTACACACACCTAAAACACACCTGTAACTGCCGGTAGCTCCTCACAGGATTGTGATTTTGACTACTCATTCTCATATTTAGTGATCTAGCAAAACCAATTTTACAGCAGTCACTTAGCTTGCAGCGATTTTTGCTTGGCTCCATAGTCGCTCTGTATCATATAGTAAATGAAAAATTTTAGCACGATTACTTCGGGGTATACGAGAGGGCCCGATAATGTACGACACAGCTATCTAGAGTTGTAAGGGTGCTATCAACGAGTGAAATCTGACACAACTATAAGTCAACCCATACATCAGAGGCATCCACGGTGGGGTAACCATGCACCCTGATGCAGATGCATACATCCAACTTGAGGCTCCCTCCTTACCTTGCCCAGTAGGACGCCCATCTTGTGTCTCCAGCGGCCTTTGTTAAGAGAAGCCACTCTGATCCACAGGTTGAGCTGGGAGTTATACATCCACACGTCCCTGCTGTTGATACGACCACCTAAAAGCACCAAGGGACAAAGATGCCGGTCAATGGTTAATAAATTCAATACAATAGTTAAGACAATTTTGGGTTCAGTAAATTTACCACTAGAAAAATCTGATTGTTAGTGCTATCATTTGTAATCCAGTTGATGATACAAATGACAGGTGTAAAATCTGACTTTAACCTGAGCTTGTTTCCTCACACACAGTCAAATATACAACAAGTTCCATATTTAAACACACACACACACACACACACACACACACACACAAATCATGTTTCATTATTTCCCAGGTGTGGACTGTTGGGTTTTAAATAATTTCTAAAGCAAACAGGCCATAATCAGGCTCTTTTGCAGCTAATCGAGTTACAGCATGACTACTACTACAGTACGACTGTCTGTTGTCAACATCTGTTGTCTCTGGGCAAACATGCTCTGTAGGAAGTTAGAGAATAATAACAGGCACCTGACCAAGTTACAGTGTGACCCAGACACATTTTTAACAAGTCTTGACATGTGCCCTCTCTCCCTCTCTCTCTATAACCACACACACACACACACACACACACACACACACACACACACACACACACACACACACACACACACACACACACACACACACACACACACACACACACACACACACACACACACCTGTCTATTAATCCTCCAGAGACTGAGGCAAAATCTTTAAAAAAATGCAACGGGTGGCACAAGCTAAAGTTATAGCATGAAGGACAGACAAAGACGTGATAAAATGTAGGTTAACTGATAAAAACAGTGTCCAATTTAGGTTAAAAAGGAAAAGATACAACATTATCTAAAGACATTTGAAGAACTAGGTGAATTGTGTGGCCACTGTACTGTTATTAATTCCAATAACCCTTATCTGCTGGCATGTATCCAACAATAAGTTCAAAAGAAGTATATCTTGGAGCATCGGTGGAGCACGGATACTACAGTCACGCACATAAACAGTCAGTGACAATCTGTGTTATTTCACACTGGGACTTAAATTGATAACATGGCGGTGATATCAGTTAATAAAATACAGATTATGGAAAATAATAAAAACCCTCCAAACTCGGTGCCCTTCAGAGGAGAGCAGTTTCCTATTTAACAATTAATACATGATGATCGCTTGAAACTGAAATAAAACCATTTCTCAAGTTGTTGTGATGGTGTCAGCAATTTGCCATTGGGTGTTTTCTTTGTACGTGGTTGGTTATATGGAGCAATAATAAAAGCATAAAGAAAACCTGCCAGCGTAAACAAAAGGTGTCTCTAGGCCTCTTTGCATGCAAACTAAGCAGTATTTTAAGATAACTGACAGACAGAATCAGACCAGTGGGTATGGTTATTAGGCATGTGTTTCATCCTAACAATAAAAAAATCACCTCCGTGAAAGGTCACCTATTATATATAAACCAGTGGTTCTACATCGGTAATATGGGTTATTAATGTTCAATCGTTAATTAAAATTATACTGTAGCACACAGACGAAAGGAGACAAGGGAAGGAAGTTAACATGTGTCTGCTTGTTGATCTTCTGAATATTAAAAGAGCCAGACAGCCTGCTGCCACTGAGGCAAGATTTGCATGATGGAAACACATTAACAGAGGACAGACCACTTCAAAGATAGCCCCTGCAAACTGAGAAAAGCTATTTAACAGAACTACTACCTTTAGAAGGCTGGCTTTTTTTTCCCCACCAAAAACTTCCGTCCTACTGACTCAGATGAGGAGGACCACTGCTGCTAATCACTGTTCTTAAGGAACAAGAGGCGTCTTTGGGAGGTCCCAATATGAGTTGTGTGACGGCTTTCTGAGAGTTATGCATTGCTTTAAGTTGTAATGCTAATGCAAATGCTCTAGTTCAGTATGTTATAATATGTCTGTTGTCGGAGAAAGAAAACTGGAAAAACCAGGCTGCTAACGACTATGATGTCCACCCCTCTGTAATGTGAGGCAAGCACATGTGTTTTTCTGCTCATTAGCTGATAAGACATTATCTAAATCTTTATTTTAATGTTACCACAATAAACCAAGCTCTTGTGAGATCCGAACATAACTGAGATCATGCAGACTGTAATCTGAAGTACTCCAGAATTTAAAGCATTTGATAGTTAATTCAGCATGCTCAATCTGGGTCTGACAAAGAGGCTGATTTCAATGCTGTGGATGTGAGAAAGTCAGTCCCTGTCCTAAGAGGTTTTGTACACTCAATAGGGCCACATTCTATTTAAAGAAGTGTTGTAATGCTGGAAAGAGGTTTTTTTTCATTAAACTGGGTTGATCATGGCATGTAGCACCAATTTAAGAAAACAATTAAATTGGTGTTACATAGCCAGAGAAGAGACCGAAAAGTGACTGTGATATTCCCTTTGGCTCAAAACCAAAATGCACTGTGGCGTGCCATTCCAATAAACGCTTCCACTGGTGGGTACGTAATGCGAGCAAGTCACAGAATCAGTATGGTGGCCAGCTGGCAACAAACAATCTCGTCTAACAGTTAAATGGTAAGCTAAAATGTGTTTCTGAAAAGATTTAGGCAAGAAATAGATAATACAGTAACAAAATATTTGTTTATATTTGATAAGCGTCTAGTTTTGTCTTCCTGCAGGCTTTCTATAACACACTAGAATGGCTTGAAGCAAGGTAACTAAGGCATTTTTTCCACAAAAAATGTTACAGAGTCCATGGTAGAACTTCAGACATTACCACAAAGTCATGAAATATGTGTGTCAGGGCACCTTTAATATAGTTCATTTACACATACTACATGATTATGCTACAAAGTTGGTTGAATATCGGCCTAGTATCTCTTTAAGACCACAGCTAACTGCAGCTATGTTAGAGACTGGAGGCCCTCCAAAGTATGTGCACCAGTTCCCAGTGTGAGGAGAGGGGCAGACAGACTGGAGGTATGTGTGTGAATGTAATTGAGAGAGTGCAATACAAAAATAAAGTTGAGAAAAGGGGATTAAATGTTTCAAGGCAGATTGGACAACAAAGGAAGAAAATGGAGCAACAAAGATCATAATATGCTACAAAGCAGTAGTGCATATGTATGTGTGTGAGTCAGAAAGACGGGGGGAGGGGGGTGTATGTTGACTTATCCAGGCAGCACGTGAAGGTAGATTGATAGCAAACACGTGAGGACTTGGCACAGCGAGAGCATAAAAAAGCAAAACACTGCTGAAGGGGATAACTTTTTTTCTCTACATCTCCTTCTTTTTTTCCCCCCTTCTCTGTATCTTTTAACTGCTGTTTTTGTACAGTACTGTTTTGCAGCTCATGTAAAAAATGTTTGAGCATGAGCAGTCCCAACAGGCACATTTGAACTTCTGTCAATGTTTATTCTTGGAAACATATCCAAAAAAAAGGGAAACCACTTCAAACCTCCATACCCGATAACCAACCAGCATACAGAACTGCATCTTGTACACAACACGTTTATATCAATGTTTGGCTTCAGAAACTACCTTCCACTGACCTCATAGGTTAAGATGAAAGATAGTTTTGTTTAATCTAGATCTGTATTTCACCAAAAGAAGGCTTACGCCACACTTGGCCCATGCTCAGTTCCAAAAATGCAGCAGCCTTGCCAGAAAGCAATAAGTTATAATATCTCAGATTTAGGTTTATTTCAAGATAATCACATCACAACCTATTAGAAAATGAAAAAGATATGTTCGATTGTTGCATACAGAAGATCCTAGAAAGCTGCTGAACCAATGTAACAGGTGGTGACCCTGATGATTGGCCAATAGGAAGAGGGAGGGAATGAGGGAATGAGCTGGCCAATGAAGGCCTCTCTCAGCACTGAGCCTGGAGTGTGCATCATCCAGATGTTGCTCTCATATTTTCCTTTGACTGTAAAAATAACACAGGATATACAGCCACCATGGCCTACCACTCCACTTGGGGATAGATTCTTTGTTTTAAACCTTTATTTATCCAGGTAAGTCAATTGAGAACAATTTCTCATTTGCAACTGTAACATTCACACAGTTGATGCCTGTCAACCACAGTCTGATGGAGGAGTTGGGATTAGGGGCCTTGCTCAAATGAGGGAGGGACACGCACTGCACTTTCCCCAACTTGTCGGTCTGGAGATTGAACCGACGACCTCCCGGTCCCAAGCTCGCTTCTCTAACTTTAGGCCACCACTGCCCATTATTAGGAGAAACTAGACTTTGTAACAAACGAGACAATATGGAGTCTAACCATATAGAAAGTGGTGTAATAGTATCAGTACCAAGGCTTAAAATTGACTTGAGATTCAAAGTTAATAGCCATTTTAAATGTTCTAATAGTTTTCGTGAGATAGAAAATAAATAGTAAAAAATGAAAGACAACATGCTAGCAAAATTGTCACACACTTTGGAAAGATGTATTAATATATAGAATTTAATTTAGCATCCGTAACTTAAAAACATTATCTGCCACAGTTAATAGATACCTGTATATTGCAGTTTGGCTGGTGTTAATTTCAAGCCTTGACAGGACCATGCTATTGAATGGTTTGTAACAGATGTAGCGGGGTCTTACCTGACACCAGAATGTCATTGCGGAGGGCGCAGACAGCATACTCTGACTTGGTGAACTCAGGTAGTTTGGCCAGGGATTTCCACTCTCCTGTGACTGGATCATAGCATTCAGTGTAGGGCAGGTTGAAGCCCCCCATTCTCTCACAACCCCCCACCACTACAATCACCTCAGAATATCCAGTCGACCTGTAAAAAGAAAAGGGAGCAGACTAGGGATGAAACGGTTCAAGTAAAATATCCGAACCGTTCGGTTCGCTAGTAACAGTTTGGGGCATGCATATATGTATTGCTTGGTTATGTTAGCCTTACAGATTTCAGTCAAAACGGCTTGTGCAGATAAAAAAAAAACTTCAAATTAAGTTATTGGGAGGGAATAGCCTCAACAATAACCCAGTTATTGGCACGGATGGGGTGTCAAGTGTAATGCCCCCCCTTTGTACCAAAAGCGTACTTAACCGAAAACCGTAATACGAACCAAACTGTGAATTTTGTGAACCGTTCCACTTCTAGAGCAGACAAGGCAAGGCAAAGGGAAAGCATTGAAACATTCAGAGATGGAGGGAAATAACAACACAGCTGAAGCCATTATTATAAAAAAATAAAAATAAAGAAAATTAACACAAGACGAGCATATTTCAATTTAAAGGCTTGCTACAAGAATGTACAGATTACAGACATGGTATCTAATTAAAATGCTGTATATCAGTTGGCCTATACAAAGGTTATAAAGACATAAACATGCACATGTCAACACTTGGAGGGATTTCTAATTACAGATGGCAGAAATTTGTGCAAGGGCAGGAACGGAGTGGTAAATACAACAAAAACACACGTGGGGCTAGACTTGAGCTGAATTTCCATTATCATAAAGCTTTTCTATTTGGCTGTTCAAAACATGCCGTGGATATGACCGCATTTCCTAGGGGAAGCAAGCAAATTAACTACAGCTTCTTTTATTATTGAATCCTTCTAAAATATTGATGCCAGATGAAGACTAGACTGTATAAAGAAAATCCAGTACATTTTGAATACCACCGTAAGAACAAATGTGGCACAAAAGTATGTTTCTTTGCACTTTGCCCCACAGTTCTTTATCTGTTTACTCAGATACAAGTCGGAGATCCGGGCCGTTTCACATGCCTGTAATCATCTACAGTATAAGACAGCCCAGGAGCATTTTAGCTTCATGTGTGTGCACGCAATGTGTGTGTGCATGTGATTAATTATATTCTAGAGGCTTCCCAAAAGAAGAAAAAAAGGCGCTGATGTAGACACAGAAAGGGGAGAACCAGGCATCTGTTTTTAGCAGGAGCAGACTTGGCCCTCAGGGGCAGACGAAGCTGACTGGTTGGCTTGCTAATCTGAAGAGATCTGCCTGGATACGGACACAATACACCTGAAATACACGTCACACTGCATTAATAACTGACAACTGGCACTGTTGTCAGTTGTTTAACACACAAAGGCAGCTGTACTGTTGTACAGCAGGCTGCCATATGGTCCGTTTTGTATCTCATTCATAAGGTTTCAGTCAGCGCCAACGTTTTTTCCTTCATCGAACACGACATCGTAACATCCAACTGCACACTCTTCAAATAAAAGAAGCACCAAAATAAAAGCAACAAATAAAACAGGTAAAAAGTGAACAGGTGAGAACACCGAAAGCCAAATACATCGACAAGGTGAGTTACTTTGCTGGTATGATAACAAGACTGAACATTTGCCGTTTCTTGCGTCACATAATTGTCTGTATAGGAACTCGCCCTGCCTCCCTCATTATCATTTCCATTTCAAAATAGGGCCACAAAACACTGCTGAGTCAAAGGCACACTTGTCTGTTCAGTACAATAACACTCTCTGTCTAACTGACTGTCTGTCTCTCTAACACAAACATGTACACTAATAACACAGACGCAGCAACAACACTGCGGGAGCACCAAGTTTATCATTCATCATTGTAGCCTCTAGCTATACAATGAATGTAGGATCAAAGGGCGACTAACTGCTTTTAAAGGAACACGCCGACTTATTAGGACTTTAGCTTATTCACCGTAACCCCAAGAGTAAGACAAGTCGATACATAACCTTCTCATCTCCGTGCGTGCTGTAACGCTGTCTGACGGCTCCAGCATTAGCTTAGCCTAGCACAGATCCTGCAGGTGAATGGTTCCAGTAATCCTACTGCTCCGAATTGTGACAAAAATGACAAAATAACGCCAACATGTTCCTATTTACATGTTGTGATTTGTAGAGTCACAGCATGTACAAAAAACAACGTAACATGAGACACAGCCATCTTCTAACCGTAAACAAACCGGGAACTATATTCTCAGACAGGCTTGCTGCGAGCATATCACTCCGCCAAAGTACTATATTCTTCCACCTAAGAATATAGTTCCTGGTTTGTTAGAATGTAGGAATGAACGATGTACCGTGAATTGTTTGCTGAACGTTATTGACTCTACAAATCACAACATGTAAATAGGGCTATGTTGGCATTATTTTGTCACTTATTCGGAGCAGTAGGATTGCTGGAACCATTCACCTGCCTGTTCTGTGATGGCCTGATGCCGCTGGAGCCATCAGACAGCGTTACAGCACGCACGGAGATGAGAAGGGTATGTATGGACTTGTCTTACTCTGGGGGTTACGTTGAATAAGCTAAATTCCCAATAAGTCGGCGTGTTCCTTTAAAGACACGTTTTTCTTATCTCATTCTGATCTCTGGCATCCCAGTGTAAGAGCTGTTTGAACCCAACAAACCAAAACAGCAATCAGAAAAGATCAAACTATCTTTTTTTTCTTTTTTTTAATAGAAAAGAACTGGTGCACAACAAAGCCGAGGTAACAGTCATTCATCACTCATGTGACTGCAACACAGCATATATATATATATATATATATATATATATATATATATGCCTTCGCAAGTATTCTTTTGAACGTTTCGACCTTTTGCCACATTTCAGGCCTCAAACATAAAGATATAAAACTGTAATTTTTGTGTAGAATCAACAACAAGTGGGTCCCAATTATGAGTGGAACGAAATTATTGGCTATTTCAAACTTTTTTAACAAATAAAAACTGAAAAGTGAAGTGCAAAATTATTCAGCCCCTTTTACTTTCAGTGCAGCAAACTCTCCCAGAAGTTCAGTGAGGATCTCTGAATGATCCAATGTTGACCTAAATGACTAATGATGATAAATAGAATCCACCTGGTGTGTAATCAAGTCTCCGTATACATGCACCTGCTCTGTGATAGTCTCAGAGGCGTGTAAAGCGCAGAGAGCATCATGAAGAACAAGGAACACACCAGGCAGGTCCGGTACTGTTGTGGAGAAGTTTAAAGCCGGTTGGATACAAAAGATTTCCCAAGCTTTAAACATCCCAAGGAGCACTTGCAAGCGATAATATTGAAATGGAAGGAGTATCAGACCACTACAAATCTAGGCCGGCCGTCCCTCTAAACTTTCAGCTCATACAATGAGAGACTGATCAGAGATGCAGCCAAGAGGCCCATGATCACTCTGGATGAACTGCAGAGATCTACAGCTGAGGTGGGAGACTCTGTCCATAGGACAAAATCAGGAATACTGCACAAATCTGGCCTTTATGGAAGAGTGGCAAGAAGAAAGCCATTTCTTAAAGATATCATAAAAGTGTTGTTTAAAGTTTGCCAAAAGCCACCTGGGACACACCAAAATGTGGAAGAAGGTGCTCTGGTCAGATGAAACAAAACAATTTTGGCATAATGCAAAACATTATGTTTGGCGTAAAGCAACACAGCTCATCACCCTGACACACCATCCCACTGTCAAAATTGGTGGCTTCATGGTTTGGGCCTGCTTTTTTCAGCAGGGACAGGGAGATGGTTAAAATTGATGGGAAGATGGATGGAGCCAAATACAGGAATTCTGGGAGAAAACCTGATGGAGTCTGCAAAAGACCTGAGACTGGGACGGAGATTTGTCTTCCAACAAGACAATGTCCAAAATAAGCAAAATTACAATGGATGGTTCACAAATAAAATATCCAGGTGTTAGAATGGCAAGTAAGTCAGACCTGAATCAATCAGATGTGAAGAACTGGCGCTGTTGACAAATGTCTCCATCAACCTCACTGAGCTCGGTGTTTTGCAAGGAGGAATGGCAAAATGTCAGTCTCGATGTGAAAACTGTAGACATACCCCGCGACTTACAGCTTTGCAAAAGGTGCTACAAGTTTAACTAAGGGGTATAATTTGACAGTTTAGTATAGTTCACTTCATGTGTGTCACTGTGTTGATTTAAAAAAGGGAAAGTTCAAGTAAAATATATATATATATATGCTGTAAAAGCAGACTAACAAGTCATACTTTTCTTCCACAAGCCAATGTTGTGACAGGACAAACGGATTGATGGATCACTGTTTTTTTCCCATCTTGGACATAACATCTAGGCTAGATCATCTGTCGCCTTTCTCATAACTAGTCAGTCGACATTTTAGTTACCTGCGTGGACGAGTTCTGGGTGACATCATTTCATTTCCGAGCACGTGGTAGCGTCTGGCCTCGTGGAGAAGCTGGTAGCACTCCGGGGCATTCTGGATAATCTGGTCTCCCTCCACTGTCTGGACAAAGTAGTTGGGGTGCAGAAGGGGCAGTCGCACATGGTGCAGCAGGTCCTTAAGCATGGGCTTCCTGTGCTCCACATCGTGGTACACCCATCTCATCACTGCCTCAAACACCTCCTCCTCCTTACCGATGGCCAGCTCATCACTGCCAGTGTACTCTTCCAGCTCTTCTTTGCGTAGGTCGAGGAACTCCTCGTGCTGAGCCACGTCTGAGAAGTTGGCAATGGCGTAACTGCGGCATCGGCTGGCTAGCTGCTTCAGGGCATGGGCATCTGCGAAGCGCTGGATGCCCAGGCAGTTGCAAGGGTCCAGCTGGTCTTCCAGGAACTTGGCACAGGCATCACGCAGTGTGTAGATCTGGAAGAGGCTGGAGGTCTCAAAGAGGAACTGGACATTCTCTGTGGTGATTTTGGCACGGCCGGTGTAAACATAGGTGAGGAAGGAGTCCATCGCCTCAGCCAGGATGCCGTTGATCTCGACCAGCATCTCGCGGCTCTCACGGTGATCGTTGCAGAACATGGCTCTGAAGTAGGAGGAGCAGGCAGAGAGCACAGCGCGATGGCAGGGGAACTCACGGCCCTGCACACTGATGACAACATCAGTGAACAGGCGGCAGTCGCGAAACTCATTGAATACCTGCAGAATGCCCTCTGAGTGGGATGAGCCAGAACAGAAGTCCAAGACATCCTGGCTGGCAAAGGTTTTGGAGTCAACCTCAAACACCTTAGGAGACAACAACACATAGACATGTTTTTTTCTTCTTTTTTTTTCTTTTTACAATTTCTGCCTTTAATCACTTGGGACAAAAGCTGCAAGATAAAAAAAAAAAGCTTTTGACAGCACCTTGCGTTTGACAGCTGGTGAGTCTCTGATCCCAGAGTCCTCCCTGTTCATCCTTCTGCCCAGAATCAACACCATGGCTGCTACCTTAAACGTAGACCTTCTCTAAGCTTTAAGATGACCTGAGGATGGAGACCAATCAGTACAGTGTTAGTACAAAAGAAACATGTTTCCATTATATCACTATATACTATTATCATGGCATCTTATCAGGTGTGGTAGGAGGGGATAGCCAGTTCATGAATTCATAAAAAACAACTGAATTGGATCACTGTAGTACAAATTGAGAAGATTCACTATGGGCAAACAAAGCACTCACAGAGTGAAGCCACAAAGCATGTGTACAAAAGCAGGAAGAAAAAAACATTTGTCAAGCCCATGGGGTAGAACTAAAATGTCTTGCATCACAGTTTAAGAAAAAAAGTTTCGAGGAATGAAATCTGAGCTGCACACAAATCTGCCTGAACGTTGCTTTAGGTCATCAATGCTGCAAAACAGTTGTGCCCTGCAGCACAATGAACTGCACGAGATGGAAGATGAAAAAGAGATACAGGCGGGAGAGAGGTTGAGCAACGGTAGGAATGCCAACCTACATTTCATTCAGGTGTGTTTTGAAAGAGAGTGTGGGGGAGGAGGGACACCCCAAAATCATTGTTCGAACAACATTTGCAAAGCCAGTGCAACTGATAACCTTAAGTCATATTCTGTTTTAGTTAGTCCTGTAGTCTTTGGACATTTTTTTACCACCAATGTGTCCCATGAATTATGCTTTGTTGAGATCCACAAAGAATGGGTGTATATTTGGGGCAGCCAATTCTCAAGTTCTTGAAGATATTTCATCAAAACATTAAAAACTCTCTTATGTATGGCCTTTCCTACTGTGAGGTCATTGATCTCAGGTTATTTTTAACTATGGCTCAGCCTGGGGAGACTCAACCTATTCAAGTGGGTTATTAACGTGCAGCAGCAACTCCTTGATGTCATGTGGAGCAGAGGACAGGTTTAGCCAGAGGTGTCTGATGCACGAAATCTTTACTTTGTGACTAATACCAGCTGAGGAGGAGTACAATAAAATGATATAAAAACAACAAATTACATAAAATGAAATAAACCATTTTTTTATTGTTGTAATTGATGTGGGAAAAAATCATATACATATTATTTTGCTATTTATTTTTTTGCTAAATATGACATTATATCCCACTATTTAAGTATTAATTACAGACAATCAAGTAAAATGTTTTCATGTATATATGATGCGAGGTAACGCTGAACAGTGAACAAGAAAACAGTTGTGTTTCTGTATTTAGACAAAGGAGACTTTGCCTCGTGCCGACCGTTAGCCCTTGTAAACATACTAGAAAAAAACACTAGCAATAGCTTTACTCAATACAAATTCAACCGGAAAGTAAGTAATAATTCCAAATTCAGAAGTCACAAACTCATTAACAACATCTTTTGTAATAGATACAAGTCGTTACCTTACAGAGACGTTTCCAGATGAAACTTCCTCTTCGGTCACAAGTGAACAAAACAAAACAAAAATAAATCTGAAATATAGTTTAACAATATCTTTAACAATGTCTGCCCTCGAATAGTTATGGCCAACAAGGTAGGCTGTTATATAGCCGGGACATTTTGACTTTCAGGGGATGACAAAAACAAAAGGGCTCAAACTAGCTAACAGTAAAAACAGAACCCATATATATATATATATACTTGTCAGGCAAAAAAAAAAAATCCAGCCCACTGCGCCCGCTAGGCTGGTGCTGCATTATGGGTATTTGAGTTAGATTGATTGTTGTCGCTTACTTTTTGCTCTAAGAGAAACTGCATTTCCCGTGAGCCTTTCGTTCTACACGTGGCTTTTCTTTGTTTGCAAACAAACGCAACTTTTCGCGGAGAAAAAAAGTTCACAACAAAAAATGACAGCGGTTGAGCAATACACGCAAAACAATAACAGTTTTATGCAATACTTGTATGAACGTGTAGAGGACAGTTACTACCAAAATATTAACCGTAAATTGTTTAGGCAGACGTTATTAAATAAAATGCCAGCCCTACGTTTTACCATTGACGTCTAGGTATTTACGTAGTTACATCGACATAGAACTTTGGCAAATAAGAATATGTAGCCTATACGTGCGTGTGCCTAACAAAAAACGATCTGTAATATGATCCTGTTGCCACGTGAACAGGATAAAATGCAGCATGCTACATTTGTTTTCAGGTGAAGAGGAAGGAGGAGCTCAGTTGGAACAAAGGATGTCTCAACTTCCTTACCCTGTTGCAAAATATTTCTGAGAGCTCCCAACTGAGTTCCCTGAAAGTGTCCACGATGTTATCAATGACTTGGTTTACACTGTAAAATGAATTTTAACCTTTACACAGTATACTTCTGTCAGCGAAAGTTGCTGACTATGGCACTTCAAAATGTAAACACACACACACTTCATGAAATGGGCACAGCTCAGAGCAGGTGAGAATACTATACAATGCAGGCACCTGCTGTACGAGTTCAGAACAAAACCTTGTAATCGGAGAAAGTCTACCAGGAAGATAAGAAGGGTAAGTATCACTGCAAAGAGCAAACATGTCCATGAATAACAAGCAAATCAGTCAATACAGAAAAGAATCAGACTAGTTGTAGCCTATTATTAGAGCTGTGTGATTGCAGTGCCATGGAAACTGATAGTATATAGCACATGTGATTTTGGTGCTGATCTGATCCACGGACAGATGTAGAAAGGATGACAGTGAGCACCAAGAGCAGATGTTTAGAGGATATGTGGAGGGAGCAAGGCCCAGTAGCTTGATACTAAGCAAACACACTTACATTTGTTGCAGGAAAGAGCAGTGCAGAGCTCAGTGTACAGACAAATGTGTCCCTCTGCTGTTGAGTTCTTGTACCGGTTACATATGACACACAGCTGAGACCGAGATAAGTCCCAGCAGCTAGGGTGTCTGACTCATTACTACCCATCAGCACCCGACCTTCCTACAGTAAATGAGGGAAGGTGCTCTTTTCTCTACTCTAGTGCATTAAGTTGCCGAGTCAGTCAGCCATTCGTTAATGATCTTCTTGGACAACCAATTTTAGACAAACAGCCATGAGGGTAAATGGAGTTAAGTGCATCGTTACTACAGTATGGTTATAAAACTGTGAGGCTTATTGTCAGGTTCTTCATGGCTTTTACGTTACATAATGATGAGCCACACTTTGGTTGTACAATTTATAAAAAAGAAAAGGGATTAAAGACGCCTCAACAATGAGACATAAACTTGGAAAGTAAGGGAGTTCTGCCTAGTTTCATGTTGATCCACACAGCAGTAAAAAAAAAAAAACTCTTTTTATTATTAAAAACACAAACCTGATACGTACATAATACGTGTATATAGAAAAAGAACTAGAAAAGACTAGACTGACAAAGCAATGAAGCAACGGAAAACATGGACATGGCAGCAACCTGGGCTATAGCTACCATTGAGAACACAGAGGACATGTCCTCAGTATTGTTTTTGGGAATTTGGGGGTTTTAACGAGCTGAGGAGTTTATGTTCTAAATTCAAACACAAATTTAGAGTCCTTATTCTTAAATTTGAATGCTATAGGCCAAGAAATAAGATACAATGAAGGGATTTTAGTGTGTCTCTACCAGAATTACATTCTTGGCATTGTGGGGAGTGTTTTGAAACAGCATTTAGAGAATATTCACCAACAAACAATATACCCGTATCTTAAATGAATAGTATTAAAATGAATAATTTGGAAAAAGTCAAAAAAACAAAATCTTGGGAATTTAGACTCATTCTGGCTACTGCTCTTGCAGTTACATGCTTGTTTATCAGAGGGCATTTGAGAAATTTGAAAAATTGCCAGTTCGTAAGTGTCTTCATGAAACAGTAATCTGGCTGAGTGTCCTGTGCTGGTGCAGAAACTGCATTAGAGTATCAGAGATCTCCCTGTACCTCAGTCCATACAGGTACGGAGCAAACACCCTGGGCAGCAACATGAAAACACCCATATTGACTGAGCTGACCCACACGCGAACATCCTGACTTATTTCGTTCCTCTGAAACATGAAGAGCTCCAGGGTGAAAACAAAGCCGGGGACAAAGTAGAGCAGGAGAAGAACCCCATGAGCCAGCAGCGTGACCCGGGCCCTGGAGAAGCGGCTCTGCCAGATGCCCTGGGTCCTTGTTACCATGTAGAGCCGAATGTAGCAGAAAAAAATGAGTATAGCACAGATGAGTGCAGCTACAAAGAAGTAGATGTAGATCCCCATCACGTTATTGACCTGAATGAAGCCCAGGGAGAGGAGCACCAGACACACAGCCACCTTTTCACGGGGATTTCCTCGATCCATCTCCATTATGATCATAAGGGTGAAAGGGTAAATGGCTGCGAGCACCCAAACCCCCACCAGTATGCGGTGGGTGCGGGCAGGTGGAAGAATGTCATGGTAATGGAGAGGCCAGCGAACCGCAGCGTAGGTGTCAACCACCATCAGGGTGACGGTGAGGATGGCACAGCAGTAGGTGGTGACAGTGACGGCTGTGACCAGCTCACAAATAAGCCAGGGTACTTGAGCTCTTGCAGCGTTACAGATGGCTGTGGCCAGGTTGAGGACCAGGAAGAGCATGTCTGCTGTCAGGGTGTTGGCCACTAGCAGGTAACGTGTCTCCTGACGCAAGGCACGGGACAGTATAATGCACGTCAGCAGAACGGGGTTGGCGAGCAAGGTTGCCAGAGTGAGGACTGTGGTGGGGATGAAAAAAAATTCGAGGTGCCACCTCTGCATACTCTCCACCCAATCCTGTGTGAGGTTTGACATGAGCATTGATGACATTATGGTGGCCGAGATGCTCTGATTGAGGTGTGTTTTACGGTGTGTTGACTACTTTCTCCAGCAGCTTCCTGTTAATGAAAAGACTATAGATTAATATCAACAGTCAGACTGGATCCCCTTCCAAATGTGTAACTGCATAAATATGCAGTCTAGTGTATGAGTAGAGAGACTATTTTATTTATATTTCTTTATAACTATAATCTAATGAACTCCTATGAGCAAACATGGGTCTTCACATGAAGTGTCAATGAGGCAGGCACTTTGAATTATGAACTATGGTCTTTTAGCTGCTCTGGCTGACTCGGTCTTAATCAAAATGACATTGATGTAACTTTTGTAGTGTGGCTCCAAGTTATTTTTAGTCCAGGTAAACCAGGTCAGGGAAAATGAAAAGCCAATATTCAAATATGAGCATACAGTAATGGTCTCAGTCCCTTGACTGTGCAAATGAAAACAAATGCAAATGAAGATACAGGAAGTTGTAAATAATTTCCTTGATGTGAGAAACATAAATATATAACAAAAAATATACATTTGACATAGAACTCTAAAAGAAAATTACAGTTGACTTCAGTTGTAGTTTGGATGAAACCTTGAATTTGAATATAGATTTTCCTACACTTTCGGGTGGGACATCAGTATAAAATGGATATTAAGATTTTAATACTTAATTAAGTACCCTTAATACTTCCAAATTCTCAAAACACTTGAGAAAAAAACATAAAATCACTTGGTTCTGTTGGAACTTTTGTGCAGACACACATATTGACGGATTATTGATTGACCAAAGGTACGTTTTCTTACCTGACGTCCAGAACAGAAAACCTCTGTGTTGCACATCCATTGGGCTTAACGCTTCTATAAATCAATGGGTGTTTTGTACGACTCGTCTCACCTGCTGGCCTTATCTGATGTACTTGTTGTTGACTCATTCAGATAATATAGGGATGGAGAATGCTTAAGCCACTTAGCAGTCTCATAGTAACGGGGTGGAGCTTTCATCCTCTCAGCTGCTCTTCATGCTGTAACTTTATCAGTGTTTTCTACCCAAGATGTTTTCAATCCAATTTAGCTTTCATCGAGTCATTTTACCATCCAATCATCTAGAACAGGGGTCTTCAACAGTTTTTAAGCCAAGGACCCCTTAACTGAAAGAGAGATAGCACAGGGACTCCTACTGCATACAGTATATTGTATGAAATTAAGTGGCATATTAAATTGGGCCTACAATAGCTTGTAGGGAAGCCTTAAGCCTTTATATATACCTTTTTGCATAGAATACTAAGCTTTTAAAATAGCCTTATAATTGTTGGCATGATTTTATAAATTATGTTTTAATGTTAAACATACATGTGGCACAGTTAATCTTTAGGATAAACTGTATCTGTGGGTGGATACTTTGACTGCCTTACCTATGGGCCAGTAAGCCTATCCTCAGTGGGGATTTATTTTTGCTAACAATATATTGGATTCATTTAAAAAACGTTCAAAAATTAACAATAATTTGTCCCGGACCCCCTGTTGAAGATCCCTGAGCTAGACTAAATGGATTATTCACCATTTCCTCTTAATTTACTCCAAGCATCAAGGCAGTGAAGCCTCTGAAATTGCTTTAACATATGGGGTCACTTATATTCTGGAAAGTACAGTAAATATGGGGGAAAATGTTCACCATGTTTACACCTGACAGTTGTGACTCATCTACTGTATATAGAGTCCTCGCCATCAGCCTATCCTCACACTGACATCATTACATCTTGTGTCCCGATGCGGCCACTTAGATAAACACAGAAATCAACTTCAAAAGGTTCAATCAGTGCAATCTGTTAGCATCACATGGGCACATTCAACGAGAACAAGTTAGTTAACAATTACCAAGACGTGGGTTTCCATGTTTGTTTTAGATAAGAATTTTCTATAGCACTTAATGACACCTGAGTCCAACAAACAGAAAAAGGGGACATTTTATTGGTTCATTTATCACCAAAGGATATGTCATTTTCTCTAATCATGTCATTTCCTCTTTAAGTTTAAGTTCTCTTGGTCTCTACCACAGGGCTCTGTCATTTCTTTCTCCTCTTCCTGTATCCACTTTTCCCTATAGTCTCCTCCTCTTCTTTATCCTCATCATCATCATCATCATCATCACTATCAACTTCAATGCTGCCCTGCTGCTGCTCCTCTTCCTGCCATTCTCTTGCCATCAGTCTCTTAAATACATCATACTCCTCTGCAGACGCATTGGCAACATGCGTGAGGAAGGTGTCCTGGTCAACGCTGAGGATGCTGTCCAGTTTGGGGTTGAGGATCAACGTCTGTCCTTTTTTGTCTGGGGTTTGATACAGGCCCCTGCGCTCCAGAAAACAGTGTCGACAGCGCACCTCGTCCAGAGTGAAACGGAACAACCTGGACTTCACCATCTCTTTCTGTTTGACACCCATTCGGAAGTAGACGTACTATGGAGAGAGGAGTTGATACATGTGGTTACAAACACCAATTAGTTGGAATGACAAAAAAACAAAACACTATAAGATAGCCTCAAATAATAACTAGTTATTTTACAGATACAATGTGGGCAAGAGATATACTGTAAGGCTACATGGCAGGGTTGGAAAGTAGCATCAGCCAAATGCTGGTAAAATATGCAAGGGCTGCTAGATTTGCTTTACTCACCAGCCCAAAAAAACTATAGTAATCTATGGAGTGGCTGGTAGATTTTGGATTTCACTGACAAAAAAAGTTAAATTCCAACCCTGCTATATGCATATATCAGATTATTAGTGGCTAAATTATCAGTCCCCAGGTTAAAAGCAGCACAAAAACGTCAGCTCAGTCATACACCACTTAATAACAACGCTGTGATCCATTCACAATCAGTTGCCCAAAAGATGTGGAGTATAAGTATGGCCACCACAGAGAATACTATAGCAGTAACCCAATCCCATACATACTACTAAGTAGGTTTAGAGTAGCGTGTTCACACAGGAAAAGCATTAGTATGGTTACTAAAATGCTTGGTTTGGAGCATGTGTGCGCTGTTGATGGACACTATTGTCCCCCGATGCAAGGAAATGGACAAGCTGCTCACAGCTGAAAAAACATTCATCAAATTGTGGATTTGTGGTGAAACAGCTACAGGAAGACCAAAGAAATCTCTGGGGGAAGACATGCTGTCTGATTAATAAGCCTGACATCTGTCAGCGCAGGTCCTGTATTATTTCCTGTTAGAGCAAAATGATAAAGCATGTTGATTTCTTGTAGCTATACTACGTGGAAAAGTGCGTACATACAAGATGCATACTGTATGTAATTAGTGTCTAATTTGAATTGGGACACTATGTGAACCGCAAGGGTGTTGTCTTATACTACAGTGGCCTTTGATGTGATGTTTGGTCAAGTTTTGAGGAAGTCAATAAACCTGCAGTCTAGCATGAGAACATCACTCTACCATGGGAGCAGTTGTCTGTCTCTAGAACTATTGAACTTCCATATATTTACCACAATGCACAAAGCTGTACATACTGTATATCTGTCTATGTGGTTCATACAGAATATCCATATTTATTGTGTTTTTCTTATTATATATTCTGCTAATACACTGCATATATCTATATTATTCTTACTACTATTATAATGTCACTGCTACTACTTGGCACATATCTGTACATGTTGTTCGTACACTGTTTATATTACATAGCCATATTTATTCTGCTCTTATAACACTGCAATATATTTCTTGTCCTGCCATGCACCACCTGTCTATACTTAACTGCATTTCGTTGTCTTTGTACTTGTACTCTGCACAATGACAATAAAGTTGAATCTAATTTCAATTAGGCCTGCAATTAAGGATTGTTTCTGATTCTATTTTGATTTATTAATGAATCATCTAATCTATAAAATGTCTAAAATCAGTAAAAGAAAATTAGCCCATTACAATTTTGCAGAGCCCAAGGTTATGCCTTCAAATTGCTTGTTTTGTCTAACTAAAGATCTACAGCTGAGCTGGAACCAGTGAATGACCTGAAATACTGACCTGAAACTTGTACTCCAGCTGACCCACGTTTTCCATTACTATGGCCGGACTATCTCTGAGGATGTCTGTGACCTGCTGGATGGTAAACAGGCACTTCTCTCTGAGGAACAACACCACGTGTTTTACAGCCTTCACAGACACAGTCAGGATCTGGGGGTAATGGGACACCACTCTCTGAAGACTGCCTAACGAGGGACATAATGAACAAGTCTGGTTTGATTATCATACCAAGCACCCCATTAGTGGTGAGGATACTACAGCCACCTAAAGCAGTGCGTCGAACATGTTATGAAAAACTTTGCTGCACAAAGACCGTGATCTTACCTTCAACTAACCCTAGTTTCCGCATGTTGGCTATGCGCTGCTGAAGCTGTGATTCTTTGACAGTGTACAGTTCAGGACATTTCTCCAGAATTTTCAGCACACTAGAAGGATTGAGGCCCAAGACAAACAGAGCTGTGAGAGTTGACGGAGCATGTTTGGTAGCACTTCCTCCTCTGAGTGTGGACATGGCATCTTTTATGTGCTCCGCCTGGGAGTCTGTGAATCCCATATCGACCAGAGAGCGTAGGGATAGCTCTGTGGCTGGCTTCTTGGATAGAGGACGGAGTTCATGGCTTTGCTGCGTTGACTGGAGAGCGCTCTGGCTGGTGGAGGAACAGAACAATCTGCACCTGGTGCACAGAGGCTGGAGGTGGCGTCTCCCAAACTGAAGTGGACTATATACAGAAGAGGGGACGTTTCTCACAGCCAACTGAAGAACCTGTGGGAGAGAAATCATGGCTATGATACACAAACAGCAGTTACGTTATGCCCCTGTTTTAATTCCCGTAGTTGAATTATGTTGAACAATCAGAACAGAATATTAGCCACTGTTACGCCTGTAGAGCAATTACAGAAGAGAGGTTAGCAGAACGTACGCTAATAAACCAGGTGTGATATCATTAGCATGTTAGCAAACATGGAGGTTATAGCGGAAAGGTTTGGGCTGTCAGTGGTTTCTTCGAGTTTTGTAAGTCTGTGGCTTATTCATTCAAAGGTTCCACAACATAATAATTGTATTTTAAGTAAGAATGTCATGTTTAGTAGCATTCTGATTTACCTGACGCGCAGCAACTTGGGTACCCATGCCTGTCCGTCGTACATATACTTCCGTCATTCATTCTCAACAGAGGGCAGAGTAAAAAAGGTTCCGCTATGTTCTAGTACAGAAACTCAAGAGGGCGCACAGCCAAAGTGTATATATCTATGAGTGAACATCAGACATTTGAATATCTCTTCAGACTGGCGCTAACCATTACTGATGGTTTTACCAAAGAAGAGACAAGACGTTTTAGTACCGTTTAATACCAATGTGTTTTTAAACATGGGATTCCCAAGAGTATGCTCCAAAAAGCAGACCACTGTATGCCTATGATTTGTGAACAAACGGACTAGAATGAACAGATTCAAGTATGTCGATTTAAAGTGTAGTATTTTAGTGACCCCACCCCAACATTATCTAACTGTACTTCTTTTAAACTCAAACTGATATTATGAGCTGAGAAAAACATGCTTAAATATTCAACAATCTCATTTATATTTGAATATACCTGCAAATTATATGGTAGAATATTATGGTATTTTAAAGGTCCCATGACATGGTGCTCTTTTGATGGTTTTATATAGACCTTAGTGGTCCCCTAATACTGTATCTGAAGTCTCTTTCCCAAAGTTCAGCCTTGGTGCAGAATTACAGCCACTAGAGCCAGTCCCACAATGAGCTTTCCTTAGGATGTGCCATTTCTGTGTCTGAAGCTATTGAGGAGGAGAGAGGGGGGGGAGGCGGGGTGGCCTTGACCAACTGCCGCTTTGCCATTTGAAAGCCATTATGTCTCTCTCTCATGGGCTGGCAAAGCAGAGAAAGGGGAGGTAACCTTCCAGATCGGCCCATCTGAGCTTTCATTTTCTCAAAGGCAGAGCAGGATACCCAGGGCTCGGTTTACACCTATCGCCATTTCTAGTCACTAGGCTAGCTCATTTTAATGTTACAAAAACTCAAAGTGAAATTTTCAGACCTTTAACTCAAGTTGACATGGAGTATTTACAATACTGGAGAGGGGATCTGACAAATAAAATCCAATTTAAAAATGATTTGATTTGAACAGTCCTTTGATGCTTCATCCTCCCTCTCTCCCCCCTTCATATCTGCACTATCTAATAAAATGAAAAAATCCCAAAAGATTATCTTAAAAAAAGAAAAGAAACTGCAATGTGAAACTTTCTTGCACTATTTAATGATTTACTTTCTTTACTTGCTGCATAAATATTACAATACCAATACTTTACAATGTTTGCTTGACAAACTTTTTACAGTTCTGATTAACAGGCAATTCCTTAATCATATAAAAAGGAACAACACATTTATGGTCAAATATTTATTGCTATATAAAAAAATAAATAGATAAAATATTTACAACTTTTAATTAAAACACTCAAGATTAAAATCATTAACATAAGACATTAAACAATGATCAATTTAACAATTACCTTCAACTTCAATCCAACAAGGTTTTCGGTGTGGTTTTTCTGAGCTAACAACTCGAGGTTGTGCTCACTTAGGTGGTTTAGTGGTAAAGCTGGATCCCTGTGATCATATAAGATGATTTTAATGCTTTAAATTTTACATAAATCCAAAAGAACAAATAAAATAGATAAAAGAAAAAGGGGGAAAGATTGCTACATCATGATACCAAATGTTGGATGGATGCTTGGCGTCCATTCCCTTTTAAATTCAGTCTTTAATCTTCGTGGAGGTACTTCTGAAGCTCCGTTTCCAGGGCAACCATTGACAACCTGTCATCCTCATCTTCCTCGTCATCAGGAAGAGTCTCATCATGTTCATCCGGGAACAAGCCTTGCCTGACAAACACTTTAGGACTGGACTCGTGCTGTGGTGAGCCTGTGAAAAGATGAGAGGGTCCAGAGTACATAAGCTGTCTCTGCCTTTCATTTAATACAAAAATAAAAAACTACAGATTGTAGATATTCTCTATGGCAAAATATATGCAAAGAAAAGGGTGGCATCCTAAAATATCCACTAATGAGTTACAGTATGTGTTTTTTACAAACTCTAAAATTAAGCGAAACAAAACAAGGACAGCCAGGTGCTATTTCATACTACTTCAGTTGACCATATGGCTTTTTAATGTCCAGTTGAAAAACACACAGACCAAAGCTACCAGCAGATGTCAAAACAAAGCTTATGGTGCTTTTCCATTACATGGTACCTACTCGCCTCGACTCTACTCGTCTTTTTTGGTTTTCCATTACGAAAAAAAGTACCTGGTACCTGCTAACAGGTGCTTTTTTTAGTACCTCCTCAGTCGAGGTTCCAAGCGAGCTGAGGCGAGCCGAGAAGGTGACGTGAAACCCTGCAGGCTACAGATTGGTCGGAAAGAATCGTCACTGATCACTGCATTGCTAGCGACAGACGGCATTTTTAAATAGTTTAGCCAGCTGTGTTTTTTTTGCTGCCGGAGGCTCCACGCAGAGCTTTCTCCGTAGCATACAAGTGGCCTGATGTTTATACTTGTGCGCTGGTGTGTGTCGATTCGCCGTGTGTGTGTGTAGCTGGTGAGCGAGGGAGAAGTGAGAGAGTGCTGGCGATTAGCTCCGCAGCGAGTAGTGACTCTAGAGTCATATAGTGATATAGTGAGAGAAACAAAGTGTCTGCCCTGTTCTTTCTGACCACGGTGGGAAATCTGGAGCAGTAAATTTAACTATCTTGTTGATTTCATGTTGTTTACGGAGAAGGAGAACCAGGAAATGAGTCAGGGGGGGAATGCAACGCTACCAAGCCACGCCCACGGCAGTCGCTATGACGACCAGCCACGCTGAGGCGGTTGTCAGTACCCGATCCGTTCCACCGGCACAATCCGTTCTGCGCATGCGCAAGATGTTCACGCATGCGCTGTGGTACGAGGATTTATGACACTACCCAATCTGTTCCCACGCTAGCTAACGTTAGTTTAGCTAATAGCTAATTCGGCGGACCGCTAGGTGATTATAGCGGTCTGCCGTTAACCTCCACCGGGAAGCTAACGTTAGTTTAGCTAACGGTTAATTTGGCTAACCGCTAGCTGATTGTAGCAGTCTGCCGTTAGCCTCCACAGTTAGGCTAACGTTAGTTTAGCTAACAGCTAATTCGGCTAACCGCTAGCTGAGACAGCATGTAAACTTTAAAAGACCCTCAAAATAAAACTTGAAAATAAACGTTAACATATATAACAGCTGTTACGTCAGTTCTACTTGTGCTCATTTAAAATACAATCACTCAATACTTGTCTTTATTGTTATAACTGTAAAGTCTTAATTTAGCTGTAGCCTGCTTTTCCCATTAAGTTTGACTTAACGTTATTTTAGACTGAATCTAGCTGTCCGTTCTGCCTGCACGATCAGTTCTGCGCATGCGTTATTTTAGACTGAAGGCTGTCGGCTAGCGGTTAGCCGAATGAGCTGTTAGCTATCCCGGTGGAGGCTAGCGTGGAACAGATTGGGCAGGTCGTAAAACGGTATTGTCATCTGCGCATACGTCATGGCATACGTGTCATCTTGCACATGCGCAGAACGGATCGTGCCGGTGGAACGGATCGCGTACTGACAGCGGTACTAAAATCTGCAATGGAAAAGGGACGCACAGTGCGCCGAGTCGAGGCGAGGCGAGTAGAGTCGAGGCGAGTCGAGCAGGTACCATGTAATGGAAAAACGCCATTATACTCACTTTAGGTGAGTTAGCAGCTTGTTAAAGCAAGGCGGGAAAGTTAGGGATACATTTACCATTGCAATTTGGATGTAAAGAGATTAATTTACAAATATTGCAAAAAAAACGAAACAAAAGTGATATTAGAGATGCACCGATAGACGGAATTGGCCTGTTTTCACGTGCACGGCCATGACCGGCGACCGGCAGGTCAGTCTGACATATGCCGATTTCATGCCGGTCAATGCTACAATTAACTGACAACATAAGTTATACCAGTTATAGTTCTCATCACAGCCCACAAGACGGACGCCGGCGCACGGCCTCTTTTTTTCTCTCAACTTCTCCGCCCGTGTATTGGCCATCGGTGTGAAGCGCGCGTGTCCGCTTATTCTCGCATTACGTAGGGAACCTCGGGAATTAACCTGCAACATGTCAGCTGTTTGGAAATTCTTCAGCGTGTGTGCAGAAGATAACAAGTTTGCAATATGCAACACCTGCCAGGAAAAAGTAGGGCGTGGAGGGACGACACCAAAAACCCAAATCCCATTTTTTTAGGATTGGATGTGAAAAGAAGGAAATGGTTCTAACATTGCACTTTAGATGTGTGTGAATTTCCCACACCAGGAGTAACTTATATAGTTCTATTTTATAATGATCATCTGTACAAAATTGTTTCTATGTTCTGTGCAAAATGTTCTATTAAAGAAAAGATAGAAAATAAATATTTGTGTGTGCTGTAAAGTGGTTGGAAAAAAGGAAATCGGAATCGGCTTAAATCGGTATCGGCTGGCCTACTCAAAGAAAATCAGAAATCGGAATTGGCCTAGAAAG
Organism: Perca fluviatilis; assembly: GCF_010015445.1. Classification (NCBI taxonomy): domain Eukaryota; kingdom Metazoa; phylum Chordata; class Actinopteri; order Perciformes; family Percidae; genus Perca; species Perca fluviatilis. The sequence continues at coordinate 26,126,856 of NC_053122.1, read as the reverse complement.
TTGTAATCGGTGCATCTCTAAGTGATATTTAATTACAGGTGGAGCCCTGACAAATCTGAATTGGAAAACATGACTGGCCATTGTTATTCTAACTAGTGTTAAAAGGGTACTCACGGTAGGTGTTAGTTGCAGGAACAACCTCTGTCCAGCTGTACTCTGCCAGTGAAATGGGCTGGCTGATCCAGGAGTCCAGCAGTAGCTGGTCCAGAGTCAGTCTCTGAGCGGGATCAGGGTGCAGCAGCCCACACAACACACCATGCAGGTCTGAGAGTATAAATAGGGAAATGTAAGAACAGATTTGTTAAAAAATGTTTTTTGTTAACTGAAAGGCACATTTTTCAGAAAATGATTGCCATTTGTAAAGAACAGCAGTATACCTGGAGAGAGGGGGAATGGGGGCTTAAGTTTGGCCTGCAGGATCTCTCCCACACCACAGAAAGGGTTCTCACTGAATAGCAGAGTGTAGAGCAACACACCAAGAGACCACATCTCCAGCTCTGGACCCTCATAGCTACGAACAAGGAGGCAAACAATCAAAATAAGCTTATACTGGATATTATGGAGAACATGGCAGCATTTTATTATAGGTACATATAGTTTAATTGCACATTGTAAAGGTTAATAGGTCATAATAGTCACACAGGAATGTAATCACAACAGGGACAGTTATTCCTCTTTTAAACTAAATCGTCTCTATAGAAAGGGGACCAATATGAAATTTCCTATTTGCTGCTCAATGAAAAGTAACATATACCGCTTGTCATTCACAGGTATTATGTACGTACGGATTTCCCTGAAGCACCTCCGGGGAGCAGTACTCCAGTGTGCCACAGAAATTGAAGAAGAGCTTCTTGGGAGCCATCATGGCAGCCGAGCCAAAGTCTATCAGTCGAATGTGGAAACCTTTGTCGATGATGATGTTCTCGTCTTTTATGTCCCTGTGAAGGATGTTCTTATTCCTCAGATAGAAGACAGCAGCCACCAGCTGGGGAGAGACAGAACCTCCAGTTTAACAAGGAACAAGTGAATGCTTCACATTTGACTCTTATGTCATGTGTATTTTCTTGCCCATGTACTTACCTGTCTAAAGATGTAGCTGGCCAGGGGTTCATCCAGCCTTGGTTGCATGTCTATGAACTCAAAAAGGTCCAAGCAATCGCCATGTTTCTCCATCACCATCTGGAAGTAACTCCCATTCTCAAACACCTCCAGCACCTAGTGACACACAGACACACACTGAGCAAAATAATAGGTTTTTACAACTTTGTGTCTTAAAGGCTCTGATGTGACAACCCAGTTACCTTGACTATGTTGTGGTGCTGTACTCGTGTCAGTATGGCAATCTCCTGGCTGACCTGTCCCAGCATGGGATCATCTACCCAGCACTCACTCACTATCCTGGCCTTCTTAATGAACTTCACTATCACCTGCACATTTTCAAAAACACATCAAAAGAGGCCACGTCACCACAACACACCTATTACCCAGGCAAATCTCAATGCAAAAAAACAGTGGGATGTGTTTCTGCATCAATGAGACATTCTTCTTACTTCTAATCCATCAGAGCGTCTCATTGCCTCCCAGACAAAACCAAAGGCTCCTTTACCCACAGGGTTGAGAGGCTGGTACTCTTCTTCAAACTGCCCGTCACAGGCTCGAGACTGCTCAAGATCCATGGTGGAGTGCAAAGCCTCACAAATCCTCTAAGGGAGGAAAGCAGTAACGAATTAGGAGCTGAACGCAGAACAACACTTTTAATGTTTTGATAAAGAAATAATATGTGCCATCCTGACTTATAACTAAATATTGCTATTGACCTCTCCCAGACTGGCTCCCGATTGGTTGTGCTGTGATCGAGCCGTTTGCAACAGTGCCCCCTGCTGGCCAGGCCTACTCATCCACACACAGAACATGGAGCTTCCATCAGGGAGGTTAGTCCTGCACACGTCACACTGCACATCTGGAGAGAACAGAAGGTACCGGGTGAAGTCTTTTGGCTTTATGTAACACAATGTGTACATTTGTTTTGAGGGAAACAGATTAACAGTTGAAGTAGTACCAACCTACTCTCGTGCCATTTCTGTGGTATGCACTTCCTTCGTATCGCCCCTCCAGTATCTGTGTAGTGTCTGAGGACGGGATGTGTCCATTCACCTTCTGTTTCTTAGGAGTAGACGTGGCAGGAATGTCCAGCTTTGGCATGCAGACCTCTTGGCTCTTTTCTTTATGAATTGACGAGAGAGAAGCCCAGTGATCCTGCTCCCTGTGGTCGTTTTCTACTTGCTCTTCACTTAAGCCGTTTCTGGCATCTACACCAATCTCAACAGGCTCTGCTTCCTGGTCCGACCCTACCACGCATGGGGAGGGTGTACGCAGGAGCTCAGCTGTATCGCAGGATGTCATGGAGTTTTGGTTGTCGTCGTTGTACCCTCTGCCGCTGAGAAGCTCTACGCTACCGCTCAGATCTAGCTCGGCCAGGGCACGGGTCACTAGTTCACCATTGCTGTTAAGGTCCAGGAAACAGCTGGCTGAATCCACTATGTGTGCTGACCGGGAGTCCATTGCCTGGCCTGGATCAGAACCACCATGGACGGCAAACGTTTCACAGAAGCCAGAGGATGACCTAGAAAATTGAGTTTCAAAAAACTGATGTCAAAGAACAACCAATGGCACACAAAGATTGTCAAATCTTTTTAGAATAAACAAATCCAGATGGTATTTTTTATTTTTATTTTTATCAAAAGAGGCAGGGAAAAATGTTTTCTTTACAATCTCAACCTGGCATTTCATTGACAATTAGGGCTGCACTACATTCGCATCATTGGAAATTATGAACCTATTTCAGTGGCCTCTGGCCTGTAAATGATGCAAGTGAAAAGTCATTCAGTCCAAATAGATGCTATGGATGTACTTTGCTGTTGTCATGCCAGGATAGATACATTTTATTCTAAATTGAGGTGCCCAGCTAAATTTTACTAAAACTTTAACCCGACAATTTGTGTATCAACTCAAAAAAGAAATAAAATACATGGTGAAAAATAATATAATTTCTTCAATGATGTAGTATGCAAAGCAGTGCTAATTTCTAGATATCAGATTAGGCGATTTATTACATTAAAGTTAAATGTAATAAAGTGAAAGCCAGTTGAATATTTTGGTGCTAAAGATGTGGTGAGTCAAATGTCTCGAGACAAAAACAACTGCAACTTCTACCCTCACCTGCTCTCCATTGAGATGACCTCAAAGCTGGAGTCTTGGAGCACAGAGGCACACGAGCGGTGGTCTTTGCCTACATCAGGCGCGGTGCCACCCGCCCTGCCAACAGCATGTCCATTCTGACTGGGAAGGTCTAAAAGAGGGACAAAATAATAAAAAAAACATGGAAAATGCTCTCAGTACAGTTTTTCAAAGACTGCTTTTCTAACGCTGTAAATAAAAACACTGTAAATAGGAAATCACGCTACAAAATATGAAATATTTACATGAAGCATTCTGATATATACTGCAGTTTAGTTTTTGGGTTGCAGGGAAGAACTACAAATAAATTATAGTAAACAAAACACAAAACCTACAAAAAAGGTGTAGCCGAATCCTACCTGGGATAATATTAATGGCAGGCTGATTATTTTCATGAACTTTACTGGCGAGCTGCTGTTCTCGGTTATGGTGTGGCGGTTCAGTGGAAACCAGGCAGTAGGTCTCTTCTTCCGAAGGTTGCACCCAGGCAAATGTCTTGAGGAGTGCCTGAGTGGTATCAGCACCGTCTAGCTGGCTAGTGCAGAGAGCAACCCGGGCTGCCTCCTCCATCAGCTCGGTAGTGTTATCAGCCCTGAGGAAAGAATGGCTGGATTTAAATCTATGTGTTGGGTAACACTTTACTTGAAGGTATCTACATAAGAGTGACATGACACTGTCATGTCACAGGAACCCTAACCTTAACTCTAACCCTTACCTGTCATGACAAAAACTGACTGACACTTGTCATAAACTCTTATGTAGATATCTTACAGTAAAGTGTAACCACGTGTTGTAATGCCAATGCGCATCCAATAAGAATTTCATTATCATACTACAAAAAGACAAAAAAAAATCTGGTACTATTTTGTGAATTTGTTTTCAGACATGTGCACCAACAAAATGAATGTTTAAACATTTTGCTGATAATCAGTGCATTCATAGATTACACAGGTCCCTCAAGATTTCTGTTCCTTGTGGGATAGTGAGGATACATGCAATGGTCAAAAATGATCTTTTGTGAACGACACATTTAACAATCACTTCAAGGAAGAAAAAAAAAAAAAAGATTTAATATATGACGTAGGCAAGCATATTTTTAAAGCGGACATTGTTTTCCCAAGGCACTCAGGTTGATGCGTGGTTTTGTCTGTTTAGCTGTAATAAAAGCTCAAGACTATTAAAACCTTGTAGTATAATCAATCTTATGACAAAGTAAAGTTATCAAACAATAATTCATGTACATGTACTACATAACTGTGGATCATGTACCATTTATCATTCATGCAAGGGCGGTTTTATTAACACCATGGGACATTCATTTCTCTTGGTAGTCTAGTAAATGACTGAAGTTTTATATCAGTCATTTACTACATTACCAAGAGAAATAAATGTCTCTTGTCTGTCACAGGTCTGGTCCATGGCCATTTACAGCATTTATACGAAGGACTTTTTTTTCTCATTAATCTCATTCACTAAACCTGAAAATTGGGTATGTCACTATATACTGAATTAAGTCAATGAAGTCTCTTTAGGTCCGTGGATGTTGCTACAATGGCTTTTTTTCTCGTCCATTATTTGTCAAATTACAAAGCATACAAAGATTTGGTTTGCTATTCTTTCTTTTTTTAAGATCAATTTTTTTTATTGTTTTTATATTTATAAACCTACAGAACAGACAAACACAACTGATCAAGAACAACAAGTGTTCTTGAGTAAAAAACATTCAGGTTGCTTATGACACCGAGGACATAGGGGGTAGCTACTTACATAACCACTCGTGTGGAGGTGACAGCAGGAAGAGAAAGGGTCGAGAGAGCGCTGCCCTGTTTCTCCAGCCTGGTGCTGGTTCCAGTGAAGATCTTGCCTCTACCTGTGGCGCTTCTTCCCAGGACAGCCTGATGCACCGTGGCCATATCACCAGCCACCAGTGAGGAAGGGTCTAAGGATTGAGAGAAAGAAGGAAAAGAATACATCATACAAATAGTACTTTATGATGAGCCAAAATAAATATTACAAACAGGAACAGAGTAGCAGCATTGGCATGAAAGGACACAGGCGGTTTGACAGTCTGAAATTGTCCCACATCACCTCACAGTTTGAAAACTGCTGGTTTACACTAATCACCGCGAGTGGGTTGTGAAAAAGCTGCCGTCTTGTACACATCACAGATACCTAAAAATGCTCACCATTTTTTCCTGATATTTTGGATGAGGCTGTACTTTTATTGCCCTCTGCTTGAGAATCAGAGAAGGGGCTGGCCTTTCTGTCTGAGTCAGTCATCCATCCGTAGAAACCGGGCATCAGAAAAGTGACAGTCTGTTGATGACAAAGCAGCAGAGACAGAAGTGAGAGTTGGAACGGTTGTCAATCTAAACAGCCTTGTTCAGCCGGTCATGTTGGCTAACCTTTGTCAGCAGCTCGTCCTGGTCGTAGCCAAACAGCGCGAGAGCCAGGTGGTTGTGGATGCTGTAGATTGAGCCATCGGGGTGGAGCAGGAGGAGACCGCTCAGAGGAGCAAACACCCAAACTGTCCCCGAGTACTCCAGTGCAGGGCAGGGGGAGAGGACAATGCTGTCCACTTTCACTTCTGTGAGAGTCGAGACACATGTTTAAAAAAAAAAAAAAAGCACAATTTTTTACTATGTTACAGTATATGAGGAATAACACGTTTTAAGGTACAGAATGATTATTTTGCATACTGGATTGGCTGAACTAGCAAATATCAAATTGTTTTGAGGATGCTATTCAACTAATATACAATAAAGGGGGTAGACATGAAGACACTTCATGAAAAAGGAAATGAACACTAAAAAGATGTCAAACTTTCATTGTAAGTACCATATATGATCAAAATGGTTCTGTATCAGTTTGATAATGTATGTAAAAATCTCCAAACTGAACTTTTCATTTGAAAAAAACAAACAAACATGGGTTTGAGCTTTTTGACAATAAGGTTTTCCGATCCAATGTGTTTTTAAATTGCTTATCTAGCTTAAGAAGTACAATAATTTTTGCAACCCCTTAAGGAACATAACCTAATTCTTCAGTTCATCTGAAAAATTCAAAATCGCCAAATTTGGAGATACATGGTTTTCTATGGAAAGTGACAAGGCTGTATTATATAGGTCTGTTACATTGTTGATGCATCTTTTATGCTTGTTGCCTATGTTGGCATCATTTGGGGCCATTTCTCTTGACTTTAAATAACTATTTTTAATTTTGATTACTGGCTTTCAACTTCAAAATTTTAATTACTTTCCCATCAGGGGTTTCCATTACCTTGTGTAACTTCTGTATGTTTTTCTTATATAAAAGGCTGAAGAGTATACACTGCAGGATGCTTAGTGCTTAGGCAGCATAATACACCAGTTTCTCATAAATAATATTGAGTGTTTTTTAATCTCTCTCTGACCTAGTATTAGGTCCCTTCAAAAAACAACTAAACACCTTACCTGAGGATGGCACTCCAGAGTTTGAGCCTTCTGACTTGCACACAGAGGAGGGGGGAGGAGAGCATGGCTGATTGCCCTGTGCATCTGGTCTGTCATGACTCTTTGTTGGACAGGTGCAACCAGTCCCATTGTTTTGGTGTTGGGGCCTCCCACATAGCACTGGCCCCTGAAGTTTGACACACAGTGGGACTGATGCACCCCCTCTGCTTCTACCACACACTCTCTGAACCCTCAGCATCTGAAAGAAGGAAGTCAAAGATGACAGACTTACAGAAATACCTGTGTGTAACACGTTGCAGGATATGATTTCTTTTCCCTGTGTTCCTGAAGAAGCCCATTGTTAAACCGAAAGTTGAAGGCGAAGCTTAAGAAAGGGAGCTTTCCTTAGCTGAGACGGTTCTGGCTGTGAAGTGTGCTTACTTTGGGCAACGTATTACTGTGCAGGGGGATTTGTAAGGAGGGGATCAGCTCCTTCACAGACACCCCTTTTAACTCGTTGGGATGGTGGTATCCATGGAGATGGGCAAACGCCAAGTCACAGGTTAAGATATTGCCCTAGAAATGACAAAGAATTGTTTTAATGGGTTAGCAAATAGTATATAGTAATAGTAGTATATTACCAAGTAACATGTAATTGAAGATAAGATAGGAGTAATACAAATGACTTGTAAAAACATTTTTTAAATACAGGAAAGCAGGAATTCTCATGAATAATGCAACAATAAACAATAAATCACACTAGTAAGGCTAAATGATGACATACTTACGTCTTGTGAAAAGGACAGAAAGGCTGATACCCTTTCCACACTTTCCATCATGACAAGCAAGTGCTCTCCATTTTGTGACCGTCTGTAGGTACACACTGACATTGGCACATCTCCAGATAATGTCACAACATCCACCTACAGAAAAAGTACCATGTTAAACATACAAACACACTCCTAAACTTAATATTCAAGTTGTTTAGTCAGCAATAATTGGCTCTGTACTCCCGACCATTTCTGAACAATACCACATCCTCATTTAGCAGAAAAGATTGAATATTTTAAAAGACTCCTCACACTCACTCACTGCAAATCCTCTATTCAGTCTTCTTAGGCTACATCTCTCTTCCATAATAGCACCTATCCTCAAGCAATCTGCATCCTAAATGCTTCACTGGTTGTATAAATAAGCACACACACTTTAACTTGTCACTTTAAGGGCATGAGCGATATGACTGCACTATTGTATTGTAATTGTGGCAGTGTGTTTTTGTGTGTACAATGTAATTATATGTTTTGTTGTTGTTGAGCGCACCAAAACACATTCTAAATCAACTGTGCTTGAGAATATGGCAATCAATGATGTCATACCACTTTTCCAGACACAGCCACAACAGTTCCATCCAGAAGTGGAAAATCTTCTTCCAATGCTTCCTCCAGGACCTGACTGGTTTTCTTCAAGATACAGGACAGCTTTTTTCCAATAAGCTCAGTGGTGGTGCACTCAAACAACTTGCAGGCCTGTTCATTTGCTGACAAAATCTGAAAAATGAAGACAAAACACATTAACAGCACATGCTCTAGTTGCATTACTGTTTGACCAATTCTGCTCAGCCGCCACTGCTCACATTAAGTGCACACACAGTACCTCTCTGGTTTTATGGTCGACGGTAAGAATGACTTTGTTTGGGTTGAGGGCAGATGGAGATCCAGACAGGCCAAAATCTCCAGAGACTAGCTGACTGAACAAGCTTTCCTCTATCTCTGATATAGTGGACGGGTGTGGCAAGGAGACAGAAGAAATGTGGGAGTCAGGATGTAAACTAGAGATTTGGAGGTCTCTTGCTGCGACAGAAGTGAAAACATCTAAACCTTCACCTGTAAGAAGAAAAGAATAGGGGACAGATTTTTAAAAAAGTTCTCTCATCCTTACAATTAGGGCTGCAACTAATAATTATTTTCATATTTGCCCAAGGAGACTTCTTAAAATAGCTTGTTTTATCTAAAAAAATAAAATAAAAACAGTCCCAAATTCAAATATAGTCAACTTACTTTTGTTAAAGAAAAACAGCAAATATAAATCTTGGTCATTTTTGGTTGATAAATTGTATAAAGGGTAATCACATATAAAAAATGTTGTGGATTGATTGTTTGTAGACTGGTTATTAATTTCAGCTCCAACGTTACTCACAATTCCTACCAAACAGTTAGCTACACTCACCTCTCAAGGAATCAGGATAATTACGACGTTGCAGTGTCTTGTTGTACAACGGTCTCCGAGTACATGGGTAGGATTTATTTAGGTCAAAGTCATCCTCCAGGAGATCAGAGGTGAGGTCGGGCACTACACAAATAGTGTCTCCTTTCACTCTGCTGCTTTGGCTCACCCCAAAATGAGCCTCAGTCGACAGCGACATTGCTGTTGGTTATCCAGCTGGGATTGACAATGATTGAGAAAATTAATGAATTGCAGAATTAGCTACAGGTTAGCCGATTACAGCACGATCAGCTAACAGAGAACATGTTTTATTGATAACATTTGAGTTGTTCGTAACGTTCACGTTATTAGCGTCTGATTTGAAGATGAAGATGAAGTCCAAAACAACACTCACCCCAAGTCGTAGAAAGAAACTGTGCGGCGTGTGTTTCCTACAAGGGCACAGCAACAGATAGATAAAGGGCACAGCAGTTTCAGTTGACGCTAGTTGACAAGGTAACGTTACCTCCCTTGCGCTACCTGGCTAATTAGCAATCTGCTAACATTAACCTTACTGCCACTACAAACAAAGCGATGCCGTGCCTTGTTTAGTTCTGAAATTGCAGGTGTTGCCGCTACAATTTCAACGACTTTATTCCGAGTTGACGTTACCGTTGCGTTTGCACAACTTTGACACCATTCCAGTAGGTTAGTTAAGGGGGGAAAAGAAGACTTTATTTTATTTAGCTATACCATTTCACTTCATCCAGCAGTAGATTTTGTAAACCGCGGGCTTCGAGCGGCAGCCGAGAAGATTCAAGGAAGTCACCTAAAGCCAATCAAATATCACGCCTCTAAATAAGAACACCTCATTGGATGATTCGCCGGAAACGCCCGCCTTTGTTTCCCTGGAAACCATGTCACAAAAACAAAATAAATAGAAAGAGGAAAATGTCTCAAAAGCGGTATCCTTTTCACAAGTCAAATAAATAATTCACACATTATTTTATTATAAAACAGGAAGACACAGACTAATCCCAACAGCAAACCACAGTAACTACGGGAAAGTATTTCAAGCATAGGTGTAAAACATTTTTTTATATGGTTTCAAGTCACAGGTTTTTTTTACTGCGGTTTATAACAATGAGTCTACTTTAGCTATGTTATTTCAATTCGTAAGGGGCGAATATTAGAAGGCATCCATAATTACTATAGACCGTTTAAAACATATCACATGATTATAATTTCTTTATTTGTATGTACAAATCTGATGAAGGGCATCAAAACATATTTGAACAGACACAACCTGACAAAGATCATCCCATTATGTAAAACTGGCATCTGAGAGAAGTTGGGTAAGAGTTCCAGGTGCAGTGACTGCAGGGATCCATATGGTTGTATTATTTTTTTTTATTTTTTTACTGAGTCTCTTCATTAGCTCTTCATGGCTTTGTTTGTCAAATTCACAAGCTTCCCCTCAGGGGGATCATCTCCCCAACTTCAACTAGACAAAGGTTTTTGCCACAACGCAGACTAAAATTAAACGAATCAGACATTATCCTTACTGACAGAAAGTCTGGCATAGTCCAAACTAAAATAGGAAGGGGCACAATAGGGAAGTACACTATGCTGTACTTTTGCATAAGTGAAAAAGAAGAAATAAAAAGCTCATTCTGACATAGCTGCTTAATAAGGGAAAATAATATATATATATAACAGTCAGTACAGATGTTTTGAAACATATTTTAGTTTAAGTTAGCTCTCTTGGTATTCCAGTACTGAAATAATTAATCACATTAACAGGCCAGCTCCAGCTGCAATGGTAAGTGTAAGCATATCATCCAGTCTGCTGAGAACAGGCCCAATTACATACGTCATCATTTTTGTTCACATCACAAACATCTAATAAGGTAGATTTCTGTAACATTAGGTACATTTTGATACACATTTTCTTTTTCATGTATTTACTGCACTGCCATGAGCTTATGTGATGCTTTCTAGACCAGAGATCTTCAACATGGGGTCAGGGACCCTTAGGGGGTCCTCAGAGTTGCGCACCCCTAAGTTATTGTTTATTCACTTAACAAAAAAGTTCAAAAGTTAATGTCTGAGAATATACATAAACATGAGTCCAACATATTATTAGCAAAGATAAATCAGCCTATTTGTGATTTGTTTTTAAATGTACAAAACGTTGATGATGCTTATCGGCCTGTAGGTAAGGTAGCCATCCACAGATACAGTTAAGCTTAAGGATTCACTGTGCTACATGTATGTTTAACATTTAAACATGATGTACTGTATAAATATATAAATGTTAATAATTATTTGAATAGCTTAGTGTTGTATGCACCACAAAAGGGCCGCCCTACACTTTATATAGGCCCAGTTTAATATACAACTCAATTTCATAAAATATGATATGTAGTGTGTGTGTGTGTGTGTGTGTGTGTGTGGGGGGCACAGTCTCTCTTTCAGCTAAGGGGTCCTTGGCCTAAAAAACGTTGAAGACCCCTGTTCTAGACAAAGTGCCGCTTCAGTTTTCTTTTCTTTATACAATGACAAACTTTTCAGTAACTGGCAGCCGCTAGTTGTCAATCAGCTTGAGTTTAATTGTGCAGTAATCTATTCCTCCATAATCTAATATTTTGTTACTTAATATTTGTGGTTCAACAGCTTGTTGGAGTGCAAGAGAATTTCGCTCCAGAAATCATCTCACTGGATCTTCTAACTGTTGTTCAGTCCAGTGGCTGGCTGCTATAGCTATAGCATGCATGTTTTGTCAAGTAACTCACTTCAGAATGAGTACTGGTTGATCTTCATACAGACAAGAAGCCAAGCAGAACACTTTACACAGTCACACATACACGCCATACGCGCACACAAGCAAAGTTGGGCACGCGCTATGGTGCCATGGCTGTGAGAATTGAGCTTTGATAAGCTTTTTCAAGCATAGTTCACTAAAACAGGGTGCATCCTAATGGTGGTAGTCCTTTTTGCTGTGAGGACGATTTCCCAGTATATGATCCACTTCTGAAGCAATACCTGCTGTCATCTTTGGAATTACCTGCGTGCACAAAACAAAGAAAGACTGCTGTTTGACGAGACCAAATAATGAAATAGTTGTTATATTATTCTGGCTTCATACCTGAATGGCTCCCAGATTCTCTGTTAACTGGCTCGGATTGGAGGATCCCAGCAGCACTGAGCTGACTCCCTCGTTCCTCAGGCACCAGGCTAATGATCAGGGATAGGAGGAGTTAGGATAGGCGGTATCAAGGTATCAGACATTATGTAGAGAAACGCTGAATTTGGTCGTGAGAAACATTTTCTTTGTTCGCTCTCTTCAGGAATGGAAAGTTTAGGGTCTTAGGATGTTCATATTGTCCCTTACCTATGGCTAGCTGCGGCATAGTACAACTAAGCTTCTCCGCGATGTGAGCCAGTTCCTTTAGCTTGGCTTGTTGTTTTCTCCCATCCTCACTCGTTACTTTCTCCCTCAGCCACTGGTATGGCTAGAGGAACAGTAAAAGAATAAGGAGAAATAACTTGAACCAGATTATGTTTTATTGTTGGTATTGTGCTTGTTGGATAAGAGTGATAAGGTTGAAACATATGGATACTAGGCAGGTGGTCAAAATAAATTTAAGCTGTACCTTCATTGAGGCCCTGGAGGATTCTGGGATGCCGTTCTCGTACTTCCCAGTGATGATTCCACAGGCCAAAGGTGACCAAGATACCACACCCACACCTGAGATAGAACAGTCGTCACTGAGCAACAGAATACAGAATCTATCACAGCCCTAAATCTATTCACAAAAGTTTGACTTCAGGAGAAGCCTACTATAGCCTTACCTATCTTATGGTAGAGCTCTGGCAGCTGAGTTTCCACTTTATCCCTCTGGAAGAAGTGATACTCTGCCTGCTCACACACTGGTGGAATTAGATTAAACTGTCTGGCCACAGAGTATGCTTCCTAATTGAATGTGAAAAGGAAATAAAAAGAAAGTGGAGAAATGTTCAGGAGATGAAAAAAGATATGCAAAAGATTATGTTTAAAGATTTTTTTTATTTGTAGGTATCTGACTTTTTAATGGCTTTGTAGTGGTAATTTAGATTGTTTTTAATTATGTTTCATGGTATTTAAAATTTCCCACAAGATGATTACAGGGATAGACAACAAGTATTAATATCAATAAATTGCCCAGCCCTAAATAGCTTTTTTTTTATTTCTTTATGTCATGTTGCTTGTTACGAGATGCACAACAACTCACCATGATCTCCATGGCAGACCACCTGGATGTCCCCCAATACATAGACATCCCCTGGTTGATCACATGTGTCATTGCTCTCACTATCTCTGTAAAAACAAAACACAAAAGAGCAGATGTTCATTGTCAATAACCAAACAGTGGATGGCGCCACAATTGCAACTTTTATATAACCCATGCAGGGAAGACCATTATAAAAACTCTACTTAAGGTTGATTTGCAACATCTTAACTTACATTATTTTCACATTATATACAAACAAAAAAAAAAAGATTATTTTTTGGAGCATTTTAGGCCTTTATTTCCTAAGGACAGATGAAGACATGAAAGGGGAGAGAGAGGGGGGAATGACACACAGCAAAGGGCCGCAGGTCGGAGTCGAACCCGCGGCCACTGGGTCGAGGAGTAAACCTCCACATATGTGCGCCCGCTCCACCAACTGAGCTAACCCGGCCACTCATTTGGTATTTTTCAACACAATTCTCATAAAAGGCTTGGAAATTATTCAGCCTCTTTGTGAGAAAGGCTTGGGTCCTTTTAAACTCAGAAGAACATATTCTTTGCGGGGGAATATATACGACTTACTGTGGCCAAACGCTGCAGGGGTTAAATGAAAAGACTCAGCCAACCTTGGCAGAGTGTTGCTTGCGCAGTTGGACAAACTCTAGATACAGCTGTAGGGGTTGAAATCAACCACAGTGGCCTTGCCACTTGGATGCAGCAAGGAAGTAATGGTGGGTGGAATAGTTGGTAAGCAAAATTGTATTTAAGAAAAACTACTGTGAGGTTCTCTCTCAAAGGAGTTTTTATCTCACAGAGGAGGAGAAATATTATTTTGAACGTGTCTTTGTTGTATGCCGTGCACAAACTCTAATTATTGAGGAAAACAGCAACAAGGCGATCAAGTATTTTATGTGATTACTTTAGTCTATAATTTCTTTCTTTAGTCTGTAATTGCACTTTGAATGGATTAATGAAACATCTGCTACATAACCGCAATGTACATTTTGAATTTATTTAATTTATTTAAAACGTATTGCAGGAAAAGCCTCATTAAGATTACGAAAATCTCCTTTAACACAGTGTCCTGGCCAAGAAAGGCAGAAGCACATTAAATAATGTTTCAGACATACAACATATAACAGTAACAGACAATGCAATTTCAGATCACAGCATGAGTATACCTAAAATAAGACTCAGGTCATCATATCCCAGAGCAAATATGAAGCGGAGAGACTTAAAATGAGGGTGACGAGATGAGACCACAGCAGTGTGTGATTAAAAAAGAGCGACTCCTTTTTATCAGTAGTTCTCTCTCTGGACCAAAATGTAGCTCAGTGAGAGCCAGAGAGCAAGTGTCTGTGTGTGTGTGTGTGTGTGTGTGTGTGTGTGTGTGTGTGTGTGTGTGTGTGTGTGTGTGTGTGTGTGTGTGTGTGTGTGTGTGTGTGTGTGTGTGTGTGTGTGTGTGTGTGTGTGTGGGTGAAGCAGGTGGGAGGGTAGAGGAATAACGGTGCATCTCCTCTGTAAGGGAGGAAGGGATTTCGAAGGATGTAAGGACAGAGGGAGAAATTGTGAACCAAGTAGGAACCTCGGAGGCCCATACAGTTCATAAGAGTTTGTGAGTACACTATATGAATAATCCACCTCAGTGACAACTTGATCTACGGCAACATCTGTGCTTACCTACTGGCCAGTAGTTGCACCACCACCATGACACACACTTTCATAGAGCACCTTACCACAGAGCACCTTATGCACAATATAATTGCCCTGTCACTGCAAGCGTCTCATGCTTCTACATCCCTTAGTACATTCATGTGGATTTTTTATTTAGTTTATTTAGTATCTTTTCTTTTATTGTCCATATTATTCATGTGGATTTTTGTTGTTGTTGTTGTCATTTTATCGTCCTGTTTATGATGTATGTGTATGTTGTGTATGATGTCTTTAAGCTACTGGGACCTTGAATTTCCCCTTGGGGATCAGTAAAGTATCTATCTATCTATCTATCTATCTATCTATCTATCTATCTATCTATCTATCTATCTATCTATCTATCTATCTATCTATCTATCTATCTATCTATCTATCTATCTATCTATCTATCAGTCTTTTTACGAGGCCCAGTGACTCATCAACTCCAACATCACCAGATGCCACACTGAGCAAAGTGCTCAGGTGAGCTATCCAGTGTACATCATCAGCACCCCACTCACATAAGCCCACTGCGGGTTTTCAAGGAGGATGATGTGGGGGAAGTTGTGGGCACACGAACAGCATGCTCTTGAATGTATGAAATTGGTTAACAATTTACAGTAGATGAGAAGATCACTACCATTTTCATATGTGTACAGTAAACACGTAGGTATAAACAGCAGCCAGTTAGCTTGTTTAGCACCAAGGCTGGAAAGCAAGCCTGGCTCTGTCTAACCCAACATTTTTGACTCTTCAATTTGTAAAGCTACAGATTGAACAAACCTTTAGGTAGAGCTCGGCTAGCTATTTCCCCCCTGGTTTAAGTCTTTAGGCCTATACTAAACCAAGCTAAGCTTACTGTAGTTTCATATTTACATACAGACATGAGAGAGGTATCCATATTTTTGACTAACTCTTGGCAATAACGTGCAAACCATATTTATAACTATTCCTTTAATTCACAATATATTGGCACACACATGAGAGTATCATGCTTGCCTGAATATAATAAAACATAGCCATGTTGTTTAGTAATTTAGTTTCTGAAAGAATTGTCATTTACTGTATAGAGAATATTCTTTGGAACTAATTACTAAATGTTTGACATGTTTGTTTTTGTGTGAGCACATGCGTGACATGTGGGTCAAACTGCCAATATCAAGTCATCCTTGAGACCTCTGACAGCAGTAACACTCCGCTGAGTCTCCAAAATTTTTCAACTTCAGCCAGCAGGTATCACAGTTGCGGCAGTGTAGAAGAAAGCATTCAGCCACACACACAGTGATATCCATACAGTACAGGCCAAAGGTTTGGACACACCTTCTCATTCAATGCGTTTCCTTTTTATTTTCATGACTATTTACATTGTAGATTCTCACTGAAGGCATCAGAACTATGAATGAACACAGATGGAATGATGTACTTATCAAAAAAGTGTGAAATAAGTGAAAACATGTCTTATATTTTAGATTCTTCAAAGTAGCCACCCTTTGCTTTTTTATTAATAAGGGAAGAAATTCCACAAATTAACCCTGACAAAGCACACCTGTGAAGTGAAAACCATTTCAGGTGACTACCTCATGAAGCTCATTGAGAGAACACCAAGGGTTTGCAGAGTTATCAAAAAAAAGCAAAGGGTGGCTACTTTGAGGAATCTAAAATATAAGACATGTTTTCAGTTATTTCACACTTTTTTGTTAAGTACATAATTCCATATGTGTTCATTCATAGTTTTGATGCCTTCAGTGAAAATCTACAATGTAAATAGTCATGAAAATAAAGAAACACATTGAATGAGAAGGTGTGTCCAAACATTTGGCCTGTACTGTATTTGTCTGGACAGGAATCTTTGTGGATGTTTAGGTGTCTGTGAGAGTTGCTTTACTGGGAGGTGGTACTTATTTTGAAGCTAATGTTTATCCTCCTCATGCATATACACACAGGGTGGTGATCAATATGTCACACCACTGGATCATTTTTTAATTGGCTGATGAAGCCCTTTATCAGTTTTATGATCGTGGGAAAGAAGGTTTTGAATGTGCGGCCGAAAGGAAGATAAGTAATGAGGCACTGAGTGGGTGAGACCATCCTGCATGCCGCTCTTTATTGCTGAACCTTCGAGGAGAGAGCTGATATCCTGGCACTTGAAGGAAATTTGCTCTTGGCTGAAAGGGATTGTTATAAAGTTGATGTATTGATGCCATGTCTGCTTTTTTTCCTCTGCCTGTGTGTCCTATTCTTTATTCACTCAGTCCGGGGGGTTTTCATATTCAGTTGATTGAATGGATTCAATTTGCAGCACATTGCTCTGTCAAATAAAAAATGATGCTGATTGACTGGATAGCAACATTGTGCTAAGATTTGGACAGTTTAATCTGCAGGCCATGGTATGCCTATTAAAACTAGAAGGGGACTCAGAGAGCGCAGTCCTCTGCCAAGACATGCCCTATTTCGCAATCTAAGGTTCCATTGGCCCATGCTACACACTTTGTTTTTCTGTAATCTTGCCTGACAGACAGACAGACAGACAGACATACAGACAGACAGACAAACTGCACCGAAAACATGACCCCCTTGGCGGAAGAAACAATGAGTTGACAATGGCACAGATGCTCCTTGAGGCACATTCTCATCATGTATGCTATAATGTAAGTGCTTTATGGACTACATTAACTGACAACATTTCAGATGAAATTCCAGCTAGGTCTTTAATCCCTGAGGGGAAAACTTCTATAGTCTCATCACTATTATAAGTGCCAGCTGCAACAGTAAAGAGCAGTAGAGGAAATGAAAGTGGACTCAAAACCAGGAAAGGGAGGAGGAAGTTGGATATTTGTGAGACAAGTTGGTCCTGGATGCAAGCCAAAAGACAAAGCAAGTCAAGAACAAGTAGGGTGATGGTAACAAAGGGAGACTCTGCAGCCATGACATCACTTTTTCTGTCCCCAGGGGGGGACACGTTGTCTAACACAAAGTCACGAGCAGTTAAAGTCACAAGAACAAAATACCTTACACAATTTCTACACAAATACATGCACACATACATTTAATATTTAAATATGAACACAACATTTGGAGCTGCATTTTTTTTTTGTGAACTGCAATGCTTTTAATACTGTTTTAAGTTTCAGGAACATGTGGGTGTGTTTATCAATGTCTTAGACAAGTCCAATGAACTGCAAATGCCCACAGAGAGGTAGGAATAGAAGTTGCTACTTCATCCCCAAGAGAAGCTGTTTAGAAAATCTTAGTCTCAGTTTTGTCTGGGTCTGTACATGCAGTCCCACTCTCTCTCAAGTTGTTAAAAGTGACTGACCCTCTACGCAGTGATTTATGGCTGTGACCTTGCTTTGCAGTAATTAAGGATGATGAAAACGTGCACAATGTTTTACACTGATTAATGGAGCGACTGCGTTGCAGAGCTGCTGAAAGCAAAACATCCTATCTATTTTTATATTTGTCTGTGTTGGTCTGTGCAGTTTTGATCAATCAATCTATCAATCAGATTAGTCTTCTCTACATCCGTTGTCAATGGTGAATTGACTTCTGCAGAGTATATCTGCAGAGACAGGTTACTAGAAGGTTTGACGGAGTAGGCCGCAGGATCTGCCTGCCAGTCACCTGTTCAACCAGTGACAGCAAGGCCCCGGGAACAATAAGATAAGTATGACAGATTGGCCTCCCACAGTCTGCTGGTTCACAGGGGAGGAAGCATGGAGGGGGGCAAAGGGGAAAGACTCCAAAATATTCCAGTGAGCCCAGTGGTACTCCATCCTCAGCCAAATACTACCTAGGAATAGGATTGGATTAGTCTGGATTAACAGTACATTTCCAGGATAACATCACATCACTCTCACTGTTCAATTTGGAAAACAACACTTACCTTTGAGCTAGCAAGCTACACGCTGAAAAAGGCAAGTTTTGAAGAAAATTTGTATTGTGCAACAAGGCAGGCCTGCTTGGTTCTTTTGGGTAATGATTGTAAAGATTTACAAGGAATATGTTTACGGCATTTACTCTCTAACATTTTCTCTCTTAGTGGGACGTTTTAGGACAGATTGGTGGGGATTGCTGTGGACAAAGTACACACAGAGATACACTGGTAAGAGCAAATTACGTTTAAACATGTATAGCTAATTTAAATAGCTCACATTGCTCTATTGTGTAAACAGTTAACTTCATTTAATATTGTTTATTGCATTTTCTTTTGGGGGAGTGCAAATGTTCCACCAAAACAAGTTCCTTCCCGAGACTATTTTGCAGAGCCATCGTCGCTGCGTCCGGAGCTTAGCACGGCCCAAGATTGGTTTAAAGAAATGCAAACAAGCCAGAATGTTTTTTTTTCTCCTATCCTGGAATGTATGTGTGGTAGAGCCAGACCTTACTTCACAGCGCTGTGGAGATAGGTCTGGCAATGCGAGTCTAGGATTGGATAAAAGAGCGGCCCAAGTATCTATGATGGCCACCTCACAAAGTAGAAGTAATTGAGGAAGAAACTGGACGTGTGTAAAAGAAATAAATGGTCACATAAAGTAGATGTGTGGGAAAGGCAGTAGAGTGTTGAAGGAATGGAGCGCACAGTAGGGCTTGTATCTAGTGAGACCAGCCCAAAAATACACCAGCTACCCCCTGGGGGGCCAGATAATCCTGCTTCTGAAGAACAGGGAGGGCTGGGAGCGGGCGTAGCTCAGAGACCCTGTGGAAACTAGTGATCCCACAGAGATGGAAAGAGAAAGAGAGGGAGAGTGGTTGACTAAAATAGAGGATGAGAGAGGAGGCAAGATTGTCAGATTACTTTAAATATGTGTGCATGTCAGAGGGAGACACACACACACACACACACACACACACACACACAACCTCAAAGACAAACCCCTTTGGTCAAAGACAAAGGTCACTAGTCCAGCGAGGGCAGCAGTCAGTATTTATCACCTTCTCATGTTACAGGACAACATTGTTCCTATTTGATTTGTCCCTAGAAAATCCTAGGTCAGCCATCACTCACCCTCCATGGGAGTGTTGCTGTCTGGCCGGTTGGCAAAAACCACATCCACATACTCAAGTTGCATCCTCTGGAGGGAGCCCCTTAAACCTGAAGTGAGAGGAGAGGAAAGAAGATGTTGAGAAAGTAATATAATTCAGTTGAAAAAAAGGAAAAAAAAACAGTCATGAGCATTGAGAATCATGAGCATTGAGCATATTTGTTGTAGTGCTAATAGATGTTACCAACCATAGCGGTAACACATCATTTTTTTTTTCTGATTTCCAAAAGGGTGATTTGACCAACTTGATCTTACAGAATTCCGTGAAATGTACACGGCCCCTCAACTCAAAATCTGTGGCAGTTTCACGGAATCGCCAAATATTCCGTGATGGGCCCATGGAACAATTCCGTGAAATGAACACAACCCCTTAAAATTCCGTGATGGACCCACGGAAGAATTCTGTGAAATGAACACGGCCCCTTAAGTTAAGGAAAAGGTCGTGGCGGGACAACGGGACGATTGGGTTTAGGAAAACAACAATGGACGGTTGGGTTTAGGAAAACAATAACGGGACAACAATGGGACGGTTGAGTTTAGGAAAAGAAGAAAGCGACAGTTCGGTTTAGGAAATGTAACACGCGGGACATGATCCCCGGTCTCCTGGATGAAAGTCCTGTGTTTGACCCATCCACTACCCCAACCAACCTCCCTATGTGGATTTTCAGGCGTTCTTACTACTCAATACTGAAGTTATCTTAATGATACATCATCTTCTCATTGACTTTACATTGGCATTGTTTTCTGTGGTGGCCACACGGAATTTTCACACATTGCGTGCCACCACCACGTAATGACGTAACAGTTTGTGCTCATTTCACGGAATTCTGTGAGACCAGGCTGATCTGACACACTTATAAATAAGGATTCAACATAGCCCACATAAGCCCTGAGAGTCACCCTTTTACTAATAAATACTTCTCCTAATATCAGTGGACCAAGAAGACTTAATATCAATTAGACATGCTAGCGAGTAGAAAATGTTGATACCTTTCAACACGGTTATGTATATACGCTATATTTGCTAAACTATGATTGTTTGCAGCTCGCATAAACCTGCAACAACCGAATTTTCTGCCACCAACCAATATTGATTCTAGCCGTTTTAATTTAAATATGTGTGATGGTGTCCAGCTCCATGTATTCAAGAGTGCTAGTTTTTTTTTCTCATTTAAACAATGGCATCAGGTAAAAGAACACATAAGGTGAGTTAGATCCTGGGGGATTTAAATATAACATGTTCATAAAAATGGCAAAGTGACAGTTGACCACATGTGACTCAAGGCCCACCAGCTGCATCTGGCCTGGCACATCTTTTGATCCAGCTCGCACGTGAATCGGAGTGGTCATACATTCTGTCTGGTTTACCTATTAGGAGTCATGGTTTTGGGACTACAAGTCCTATTTGCCAAATAACTAAATACGGAATATGCAATATAAATGTCTTTATCACCTCAAATACTATTTTTTTTTTTTTTTAAACAAATTAATTCAAAGTTCTCAAATATTAAATTAAAAACTGTAGTAAAAATGTGTTCCTTAAACTGATGGTGTATTCCCTGTTTCAGGCACGGTTGTTTGATGAGCCTCAGCTTGCCAGCCTCTTTCTGGAGAACATAAGAACACTGGAGATGTTCTTGCCAGTGTAATATGAGTAATATCTCCTTGTGAATGTCATTTTTGCCACATGTTGTATTTCAGAATAACAGCCTCTCTCTCTCCCTCCCGTAGATACATTGGTGGCAGTGTTGGAGTGGGATAGTCTCGTGGGGAGTAAGGTGCGTGCGTTTGGTGCTGTGTGGCGCTTGGCAGTGGCTCCCAGGCAGCAGCTGCAGCCCACACCCTAGAACAAATGGAGAGTGCTAATCTAATGCCCCACGAAGTGGCAAATAATGCTGTTTCTGACTATTTCATTTTATGACTGAGTGAATGATGATGATTGACTGAGTGCTTGTTCATGAAGAAGAAAAATATCTGTGTTTTAAATACTAAGATAAGATAGACTTTATTCTCCCAGTGGGGAATTTGCCTTGGACATCACAGTGTCTGCAGTACAAAATCACAGCAAAACAAAAATACAACAGATACAATTATCCATCAATTACACATGCCCACAATACATCAGAAAAGTGCACACAGAGTACAATACAGTATATAAAAGTGATCATCGACAAGAAGGACAGCTGCAGCATACACATATTTCAGGTGGTGTTAAGGACTTAAATGGACAGTGGGATAAAGAAAGGTGGTGCCTGAAGACTGGGCTGTTGTCTCTCTCTGTAACTGAGACTTAGGCAGATTAATCCAAGTCTCAGAAGGTTTCTTTTTCAGTTTCATCACTGAATCTTACTGTCTTTATGGCCAGCAAAAGGTAAAGCTGTTATTAGGCTGGAGGTCATGAGGTCAGGTTTTGTTAATAGATCTTTTTCAAAGCGGATATTTTGAATTGTTATAGCAGGAAAAGCACAGGCGTAAGTCCTAACATTAATCAATGGCTCCACTCCATTAAAATGTCCCGGTAGATCACAACACTGAGCATGCATGCATAAAAGCAGGAACTGAACACCTGCTTGGAATTCATTGCTTGTGAGTTTAGCTACACCTGTGCGTTTCCTGCTACAGTATGGCATGTTAAAATGTCTTTTGTGTTGTGACACAGCAGCACATTTCAGTACCATGAATTCAAAATGCAAACCGTTGAAATTTAAGACATATCAAGTTTTTGTCTCTTTCTGTTTTAATTAAAGCACGACTAGGTAACTTTTTAGAGAAGACACAACACATTCTGCCTCTTATTCCTAAGCAATAAAAGGAATTATTTCTCAGTTCAGCGCACTAATTGGTTTTATTGCTACAGCCTTACTTGGTCTGGTATGACCAGTAGCTTATGGTAGCTAATGTTAGCCAAGTATTAGACATTATTGAGTCAGTGTGCTGTCTTTATGACTCTTGGCCCCTTGCTGGTCCTGTACAGCTGTAGTAGTAGTTTTACATTTAGCACTATGTCATAACTGCCACAATTTAGCCAACACTGGCCAATTTTCAGCAAAAGTGACATATGTCTCGCTTTAAACAATTGGACGCTTTTGTGTAATAGTAAATGTGGTTGACCTACTTACACGTACAAGAAGGGACTCAAAGTAAATGCAAATTGACATGTTGGCCTTTTACTTATATGGAATTCGATATAAACTGTGTTAAAAAAAGGACCTTATACATTGCTTATTATTGAAACAATAGATTGATTACTGATTAATATTCTTTAGATCTTCAGGTAACATTAATGTCAAAAATACTTAGTTGTCCCTTATGCACAGCTACAATACCATCTTTTTCAGTGCATAAATATTCATTATATTTGATTCAAAAGAATTTTAAAAGGTTAATCAGTGTCAAGCTGAGTTCATACCACTATCTCCTGGTAAGTAGATCAATGTGGAAAAAGCCCTGCATCTGTGTAACCGTTGATCCTTGTTACATAAATGAATGCTGTTTTGATAGGTGGTGGAGGAACCAAACAACTCAAAGCTGAGAGGATGATAAAAAAGACGAGAGATCAGAAAAAATTTGTTGCGCTCATTTCTTTCTCTCTGGCTCAGCTTTCGGTATTTGTTGTAAGTGAAACACTGTACATCAGGGAGAGGATAAGAGATGGCAAAAACGTACTGTGAGCATATCAGTCCCCATTTCACACACACAGAGAAGACCAGATGAAAGATGAAAAGCGAACACAGGAGACTGTCACAAAGGAGGACATCAGTGTAATAGAGACACAAGTAAAAAGACACTCTTGCCTTCTCGAGTATGTGTGAGGGTGCATGGCAGATTAATGCCAGAGCCTTCATCGTTGCCAGCTAATCCCAGCTGAGATATACGCTTTCCCCACCGCTGTTCCAACCACTTATTCCTTCCTCTGTCATCTACACTCCCCAGAAACACCCATTACACGGATCCTAATCTGAGCCTGCCCGCCGTCGCCAGCAGTTTCTGCTGTCTCGTTAGCTGGGGTTTACTGGCTAGGAAGGAAGTCTATTTTTGGAACGGAGAAAAGATGTTGAAAAACAAAGCTATTCTACTTGCATCTGTGATGAATAATGCATTTCATTATGTGTTCTACGAAAGTCTCCTTGAAACGATGAAATTGTCAAGGAATGTCTTCGTCCTGTGAGGAAAGGGGTAACTTTTACATTTCCTTGCACCTCGGAGTTCATCAGTGCTGATCTCTGCTATTGATCGTTAACTTTGCCAGCCCGTCATTTCTAGTAAATGTCACTCAAACAATCAAATGATTCATTGACTGGCCTGTGGTGACATGTACTGTACCACTTCACTAGTGACGGGGACACTGCAGCTTTCTCTCATGGATGCTGCCTATCATCTGGACTGGCAGACTTTCCTAAGTATATTCCCCCTGCCATTGTTTGGAGGGGAAATGTGCAGAGGCTGCAGTGAATGTTAATAACGTGGGAGAGAGCTGAGTCACTGCAGAAGGTGCATTGCGATGTGGACCGGATTGCGAGTTGTTAGGGAAGTAAGGTGGAGCAAGCCAATGGGATGAGAGAGGTAGGTCATTAGAGAGGAGAGGAGAGGAGAGGAGAGGAGAGGAGAGGAGAGGAGAGGAGAGGAGAGGAGAGGAGAGGAGAGGAGAGGATGCTAGATAGCTTGTAGAACCTTGATACAACAGTTTCCTCAAAAAGACACCTGTAAATGTGTTACAACTGAAAAGACAAAACATCTGTCGAGGTTTGATGTACCCAAGACTAATACTACTTTCAAATGTACTGGGTGCACCTGCTGATAAAAATCAAACAGCAGAGAGAAACACACAGACAGGAAAAGAAGAGATAAAAGAGGGAGATTACAGGAGTGCGGCGGGGCTCCGAGTGATGGGGTGATGTGAAGGACAAAGCAGCGGAGAGGAAATCAACTTGTTACCTTCAATGATGTGCTTTCTGTTGAGCCCTCTCTCTGTCTCTGCTCTGCAACAGGAGAGAAAGGAGACACATTCATGCACGTACACACAGCTCTCTTGAATTGGAGCAGATCATTAAACATGCCAAACAAGAGCCTGCATAACAAACAAATCACTGAAGAGAAATACACCCACTCGATGCTCCGCAGTGTGCCCGCAGCTATAGAACAAACTGTGCAGTGGGTCTGTGCAGTGGGTCTGTGCAGTGGGTCTGTGCAGCGGGCAAACACAAGGCTTGTTGTCACCGTCTGTCCTGATGGCCAGTGATTTAACCAATGGCCTCCCAGCTAGCAGGTCTTTGGTGATTTGCAGTTGAAAATAGATCTCAGCCAAAACTTGACAATCACTTGGTTTACATTTTTTTGCTTTTAGATGCAGGGCTGGAACATAACAAAGTACATTTACTCAAGTAGGCTGCTGTACTTTATGTACAGGTACTTGATTACTTGTAATTGATTCAATTTTCGACTTAATACTTCTATTTCACTAACGCATAGAGAGAAATATTAGGCTTTTAACTTCACTACATCTGACTATCTATAGTTACTGGTACGTTTTACATGCTATAATGCGAAATTCAGATAACACATTACTGAACATTTAACTAGGCTACCTAAAACATATATTATTCCTTGTATAGTAGGTAATAGTATAGTAGTTTGATGTAGCACCTCCAATTTACAACATAAACATGCCTCTTTCAGGTCAGTCATTTATAGCACTCTATAAGGAGCCATTCAGGATTTCTTATGCTTTTGTACACTGTGTAGCTAATATTTCTGTGCTTTTATTAAAGTACAGTTGCAGGTAGCCTATTTCACTTGTAAGTACACTATTGATTTGGTGCTACTTTGCAGTGTAACAAACAACACACAAAAACTAACATAATTTAAATAAGTTGTTATGGCGAACGAGTTAGCAAACAATTACCTACACCTACGAGGCCACATTAGCATTGGTTTGGAGACGTGTTTCTGGCCGCCGGACAAATGTAAGTTGATTGTTCATTTTTCCTTTTATATCTGTTTTGGTTTCCACTAACTCCTGAGGGAAATATCTGACTCAGTAGCTGCAAAATGCTCCACTATGTTCACTTGCTAGTCGCTAACTTTATCTGTCTGACATGTAGCGCTGAGCATGTAGTTTACAGTGGGTTTATCAAAGCTATGTTTTTCTAAAAAAATAAAAAATAAAAAAAACAGCTGCCGGTTTCGTCTAAAAATGGCGCTCATAAGAGTAGTGAGTCAACCAAAACAAAGACGTTGTGTGCCGTTAAACCAAAAACACCTGAAAATCTCCAAAACTGTGCTTCAGTGATTTGTCAGATGCCCCACGGCCCCCACCTGTGTTCACTAAGTTACTTTCAGATTTTCCCCATGCCTGCATTTTCCTGTTCCACTTAACTCCTTTCTTTTCTTTCTGCGCCAGTGTTTTTCTCTTTGCTCAGTTGCCTGCTATTTGTCTTCATCCTTCATTTCACACTTTCTCTTTCGGCCTCCCTCCTTCCTGTGGTGTTCCAGCTAGGTTATAACAAGTACAAACACAAAAACATGCTGCCCCTCCTCCATGTCATCATGTCTTCTTATATTTTGTGCAAAAGGGTAGGGAAGTGCAATAGGGAATAAAGTGTTCAAATTTCTACTGTATGTTTGGGTGGTGTGATGCTTGACAGGCCTCTCAGGCACAGTCTCACAGCTCACTCAGCGAGGGGTTAAGTAGCTGTTCTCGAAATCTATCTGTAGTGGAGACGGATTTGGTACCTTGATGATAGTCTGAGAGGATGAGCTTAAATTAAATTTTCACAATCGCACCTGGGCCATACTCCACTGATCTACATACGATACTTAAAAAGAAAACCAGAACAAGAATGTGGATTTACTTATGGAGCTTCTACTTCCTTCAGTGCGAGCCTGAGGACTTTTAGAAACAGAGGGAATGTGACTAATGCGGATTGAGAGCAGAATACTTCAGCATGACAGAAGAAGCAGATATTATTCTTGGCAGTTTGGCAAGAATGCTGAGGAAGGGTTTGAAGGGAAGCAAGAGGGGGTGAGAACATGGCCATGTTGAAATGCACGTGTGTGTCACTCATTTTTCTAGAGTGTCGTCCATGTCTGTGCTTCTGTGAGTTTTCCAAAATGGTCGATGCCATTTCACGCTCTGTGGCTAATGTTTTATTGTGCAGCGTGTTGTTAGCCCAAAAATCTGAGGAGGAAAACACACATGCTGGACAGCTCACACCACACACACACGCACGCACGCAGGCACACGCACACACACACACACACACACACACACACACACACACACACACACACACACACACACACACACACACACACACACACACACACACACACACACACACACACACACACACTTACTTTCCTCCCCAGTAGAGCTTTGTGGTGATCACCAGGCTGGATCTCCTGAGGAAAGACAGACAGACACATCAAAAAGACATAAAAAAGGACTTTAAAGCTGTTCTCAAAAAGATGCCTGTGTGTCAGTATGTCCATGTCTGCATGTGTGCATGAACATGCAAGGGTTCTCCAGTGACTTTCTATTCTGCAGCATGAAATGGCAGAGGGGCTGCACTCCTTTATCAAACGTGTAACTTATCTAGTATGAAGAAACGAAGAAAACGCGATAACTCCATCATTATAAAATCCCCCATGCTTGATGATTAATAATTTAAAACAGAGCCAGAGTTGACGTGAGGGCAGGCAGAGATACACACAACTGAGTCTTATCACTGCAGTGTGGCTGTGCATGCAGTATAGATGTATGGAGCTGATCTTTTCTGTGATGCAGATAAAAGCTCACACTCACCAGCAGCTGCTTGCTATTCAACTGTAAGCCACAGGCATGAGCACATTTTATGCTTTTACTTGGTTATATTTAGGTAGGAGATTTCAGTGAATTAGCATTTACAAACTGCCAAGAAAGATGACATGGATACATATTCTGCACTTTCCACCTTCTCAATTCACAATGTACAATGCTTGAAAGCAGACATATATGAACATGTTAAGCACAAGCATGAAACAAACAACATGTGGCCAAAATTGTGGGGCCCTTCATTTCAATAAAAGGACATTTTAATGCTGTAGCATACAATGATATTTGACACCAGTGGTTCCCGAACCTGGGGTCAGGACCCCCCCAAGGGATCCTAACATAAATCTGAGGGTTCACAAGATAATTGAAGGGATGAGAAAGAAAACATATTTCTGTTACACAAGGTCAAGTTCATTTTCATCCATGCTAGCGGCACGGCTATATACAGTAGATGGAAATGTGGGTCTGTCGATTTGTCCACCACTTGCTAATTAGCATATGTTAGCATGCTAACGTGGTAAACGTTATATCTGTTAAGCATTAACATGTTAGCATTGTCTAAGTACAGCTTCACAGAGATTGCTTCATTTGAAATTATGAGCCAAAAAGGATGGGGACAACTGTGTTAGACAATAGCATGCTTCCACCTTTGTGGCAACAGTTTCCTTAAGGTCCTTTGCTGTTCCAACATTACAGTGCCACCATGTTTTTGTTTGCATTTCTGTGGGATAAATTGGAACACCAACACTGAGCCAGGCTTTACCACCCAACATCGCATAACATAACCCTAACCCTCACTAATGCTGGTGTAGCTGAATAGTAGAAAATCCCTTCAGCCTCAGAAGACTGCATGCATTTAAAAAAATAAATAAGATAACCTATTTTTTTTTGGCCTAGCCACATACTTTTGGCCGTGTAGTGGATAAGCACATGCACAATCTAAAACCTATTCATGGAACACATTTAGAATATTGAGAGACTGTACTTTACCTCCAGCACTTTTTCTTGATGATGTTTCCCAGGATTATCTCTGCTCTTTAAAGAAAAAAAATACACAATGAGATTATATCTAAGGCTGCCATTTATTTTAAGAGCATGTAAGCGTGACTGTTATCTGCCACACATCTGCAGCTTGAATACTTGATTAAAAATCAGCAGGAGTACAAGATAAAGGATAAACACCTGTATTGTATGCCTGATGTTCACCAGCAACCTTGAAATTACTATTCATCCCCATACATCTACAGCCTGTCCCGCATTATTCAGCGAGACAAATGTCCAGGCCTTTAAAGTTAGATTGAGCTGTGAGCATAATGAGGAGCCTCCAGTGATATGTGACAGAATAAGATTATGTAAATCTACCTTTCGTTTTGGGACTGCAGGTGAATAATTTATGGTCTGGTGCTAAACCTTGTTAATATCTTGTGTCCTATGGGGAAAAAGGCTGACAAGGCCAGAAGATTGCTCTGTGGCTATGTGAGATAGATAACAAGTCTGAGACATCACTCACTTCCCCCCGGAGTAGACTTCAGCCGTGTCGAACAGGTTGACCCCACTCTCATACGCGATAGTCATCAGCTGCTCTGCCACCTGACACAGAAAAGAAAGGTTTCACCTCCAGTGTGGCGCAACACACGACTATAAATATTACCCACCCAAAATTACACTTAAAAAAGGATTGGCTGGGGTAATTTCCTGAAGAAGCTCAAGGAGAGTAAATCTCTTTTCCACTGAGATATACCTCATCAAGAAAACTGTAATGGCTGCTTGTTGATTAAAGTTGTTTACTGCTCAATATATTTCCCAGACTATTTTGACCTAGTTCTTGTGCCTGCAGTTTATTCAGAGCCATACACGGGAAGCCTAATTTTGTCAGGATGACTTTCTCTTTCTGTACTAGGTTTTGTTTTGGTGAGTTTGTTTGTGTCTCTTAGTCCCAGTGGAAAACATGCAGTGATGAGCTGTCTCCAATCCAATGGCTTCCCCTCTTCAAGGCCGGATCAAGGCACTGGAAGAGGTCTTCTGCTTCAAAACTTGGGAGGAATAAGACCTTACAACTTGGCCTTGGTAGAACCAACAGGGACTTAACATTAAGTTAACACTTAATTATTACTAGAATGATTACCGTGGTCTACTCACACTATTTTATATCCACTAAATTGCTCCCATGGGGGCTTCAAATTGGGGGTTGTAAACTGCAACAAGTGCTCACCAGTTGTATTTGCAGGGTCTAAAAATAATGAAAGCCAACATCTGCTCATGAGCTGCGACGATATTTCACATGTAGCTTACCTCATCAGAGATCTGACCTCCAAATGTTACCCATGTGCCTGTTGAAGGAAACATCAATGTCAAAGTTTTGGACCAAACAAAAAAAAACATACGATACCTTTTGGATTAAAAACTATGCTCACAAACGTTTTAGTGGTGCATTAATTATTACTTTGATATTTTGGCATGGACACATGACAAAACGCCCCCGCCCTAAAGCCATCACAGCCAAATGTCAGGGTTGAGTGTTTCAGATTGAAAGAAAACATGCCGTATGAGTTTCTTATGAGAAAGCTGCTATGTGCAGAATTTTTATGTGAAACAAAGTATAGCAGCTTTAGGTGTTTGTTCCTTTGAGGGAATTAGTGCATGTGCGTACATTATGCTTGTGTTTGCTTACATTTCCTCATTCTTTCCATAGTTTGGGGCAGACAGACATGTAAACAGTTTTAAGTGAAATTATGTATTCTTGTTCCATTTGACAGAGAAAAGAGTTGGGGAGGTATCACTGCATTTTGCTAGAGTAAACAAATTAGCGTTTGTCCTCAATGCAGCTTCTGACGACTGTTACTTTGATTCATATTTATGTATTATTCTTTACTTCCTCGTTTTCATCATTATTTAAAAAGCTCAACTTCAGAGATACCCTTCACTCAGGGAAGTCTGTTGTATGCTTCTTTATCCTGCCCGTAACCTTTCTTTTTCTCATTCTTTCCTTCTGGTCTAAAACGGGTTGCTGCGTGCAGACAAACAGTCAACACCTGTCTTTTGCCAAAAGCTAAAAGAGGCTTGATAAGTAATAGCAGTAGGCTATCAATAAACTCCCCCTACTCAGGGTTCAGTCAGGGTTTAGTCTAAGGCATGTAACAGGTCCTCTTACAGTTGCTGCACACAAGTGAATACACACATGACACATGCACAGACTGCAATGATGTACTGTATTATTACTTTCTCTAAAAAGAAGCAATTACGCGTCTGTTCTTCCTCCAACAGCATAGGCTGAACACGTTTTTTGTTAGCATTCCACACTGTCAACATACTGAAAGGGATACATTGCTGACTTTAAATCAGCTCTGTGTCATGTTTGTATGGGCAGTATGTTTAGATGAACGATTCCCTTCGGTCCTCCAGATGATACGAAACACCTCTGCTGCTCCGAGCTCCTTGCATGGGCGCCATAGAGGGAAGCCGAACACCGTTTATCTAAACGCCGTGCCCACACAAACATGACACAGAGCTGGATTTATTTTGGCTATTGATAGGCTTAATCAGCATTATGTGAGCGCGTTCGCCAAGGGGTTAAATGTAACAGACGTTCATTTATATGTAAACATTCTGCACTCAAGCTTTGATATGAAGCTACAACCAGCAGCCGATTAGCTTAGGTTATCATAAAGACTGGAAACGGGGAAACCGGTAGCTCTGTCTGAAATCTCCCAGAACCTCTAAACCTCACCAATTCCCATGCCATGGTGTGTTTGTGTAATCCGTACAAATGCAGAGGTGTACAAACAGTGACAACCTGCCGGAGATTCCAGAAAGTTACTACACACATAAAAGCACATAAAACGACAACTTTGGTCTTTGTACAGATGAAACAAATGAGATATAACATGTTAGTGAGCTTAAGAGGAGCTGGTAGGCAGATTTGTTACCCTTGGACAGAGTTAGGCTAGCAGTTTCCCCCTACTTTCAGTCTTTGGGCTAAGCTAACAGTCAGCAGTAGCACATATGAGGGTGGTATCAATCTTCTCATCTAAGTCTCAACAAGTTAAATAAGTGTCAAACTATTCTTTTAAAAGACGATTATGCAGTTGAGAGGATAAAACACAGACACCCACATAGCTCTGTTTTGATCCCAACATTGAAATTCTCGTTTTCTTTTAACTCCTCTACTGAAAATCAACATAAGGAGGAATCAATGTTTTGCTCAAGGGCACTGCCACATGGCCGAGGCTTGCAAATATCGAGACTTAAAACGTACTCCTTTAAGTTCAAGGATCGTTACCTCTTTACTATTCCTTCCTGCTGCTGAATGTGATGGAGCTAAATCTTTAAAATAAATCACTACAGGCATGATTTACTAACTTATTCACAGATTTTCCATCGTTCTGTATCTGCTGGGCCTGGGCAGCACTGCATCATTCCTTTGCTTTGTCAAGTTATTTTATCCTCAGAGACATCAAGCGACTTGGCACACACACGCTGCAACACAGTATACACACATATAAAGATATAGCCAACACACACACACACACACACACACACACACACACACACACACACACACACACACACACACACACACACACACAAGAGAAATTTATTAAATAAATCAGTCATATTAGGATGAATGAGAGTGTTTACCCTCTGGTGTGCTTTGGATATGTGTGGTAATTAAGCAACTTGTTTGCTGAAACCAGTGCTATTGATTAAATATTAACAGGAAAAATATTAACACTCTGCAACTGCAAACAGTTGTGTTGTCTCTGATGACTCGCCATAAGTATGAAAAATGCATGAGGTTCAAAATAGGGTGAAATAATATAATGAAATTTAAAACACTACCCCTTCTGCTCGGCTCTTTTACTGGCTCAAAATTCTCTCCACACACACACACACACACACACACACACACACACACACACACACACACACACACACACACACACACACACACACACACACACACACACACACACACACACACACACACAGATGAGTTGAGTTTGCACTTGGATGCTTATGAAATTAGTAGACATTTGCCTGTAATGCAAATTAAATGTACTCACCGAGCCCCAGACAGGAGACACGCAACCCAGATTTCCCCAGGTTCCTATGAAGAAAAACAGACTATGATATGATTGTTTTTAAACAGCGTTGTTTAGGCTCAAGATTTCTTCAGTCAAATGTGATTGCAATCACTGCGTCGCTGTACTTTGCTTCAGGCACACAAAGATTTTCTGCCTAAACAAAGCCCAAAAAAATCTAGCGTTTCCATATCATATAACTCGAGAGCAGCAACAGCAATTTTGCTATTGTGGAGCTTAGGCAACAAAAAAAATCAATCAATCAATTGTAACTGCAGTATGCAGGGGTTACTGTAATAATAACAATCTAGGTAGCTTGTCATGTTTGATCAAGAGGAGAATCCCTAGATGTGAGGGTCACCTTTATCACACCTGCAAACATGAATCAGAATTGAGATATTACAGGGGGGAGGACAGCTGATTTATTACATCAATATGGATCCCACCTTTTCTGGAAGAAAAGGATGGCCCTCTAAAGAACTTGAAAAATATATTCTACTCATACCCAAAAAAATCCAATTACTGTTTATCAAATGTTGCCCTTTGTTTCTTTACCCCCTTCATCCCTCACTCAATTGCCTCTTCTTTTATCCCGGAGCCTTCGACACTTCAATCCTAAGGCCTTTTACAGCTATTGTCTTACCCATAAAATGCAGACAATCATGCTCGCTTTCAAGCACTGCGGGTGTATCATAACAGCTTTTCTCAAGCTAGCTCCTCACACGCACACTCTTTCTCTCCCTGCTATCCCTCTACCTATTCACTGTGCAATGGTACACCTTCTGATATTTAATTTACATCCAGCTGATCTACGGCAATGTAATACAGCACTTTTGGCTCTCATTACAGTAACGCGATGGAAGAGAAACTAAAGAGTTCCTGCCACCCTCGACTCAGAGTCTCAGCGCTCCACTTCACATCTAGTTTTTCAATCTGTGCCGCATCATGTCCAACTGAGAGGGGAACTCATGTGGTGCAAGTGTTTAATGACTTAACACCAGCGATAACTGTAAGAGCAGATTGTTCTGCCTCCAGACGCCACAGGTGTGTTCCCACAGTGATGTGTTGTGGACTGTAGGAAAAAGAAAACTGCGTCAAGGTGATGTGCAGCCCTGTGAGGGCAGCCATCTGATAGAGGAAACGAATTGAAGCAAAACGCTGTGAAATTGAGACACATTCATTTGACAGAACCATCAAGGCCACATGCACACGCAGAGCCACTGATATCACACGCAACACTCTTCAACTTGAGAGGAGAGTATGTTCAAATGCTTATTTCTTGACAGAGAAACAACCTCCAATTACGGTCTGAGGCAGGGACGTACACAATAGAGGACGGATACCTGACCCGAGGCCGGGTTCGGACAGATATTTAGAAATGATGTTCGGGTTCGGGTCGGGCTCGGTCACATCAGTGCGATAAGGCATTGAACATTTTAAATTTAAAACATATTATGTAGCTACTGCGCGCCTGTGTTAACGTGTGCTTGTTGCCCCGTGTGCACTGATGAGCTCATCTGTTGACATTTCTGAATGCCTTCCTACAGTTGCTTAATAAAAGTGGGCTTTTCACACAAACAAACGTACATGTGTCATTAGTATGAGAAAAAAATGAGATTTTAACTGTGTCGGGCTCGACATAAATATCTTAATGCCTGTCGGACACGGGCCGGGCTTGGACAGAAAAATGCGGCCAGATCCGCACTCTAGTGCACAGACATTTTGGGCGGCAAGGGCTCAAGGGGAAAAAAGGCCTAATAGTTAATAAATAATTATTGATTTTAAATTTAAACAAAACGTTAAATATATTAACACAACTCTGACCACCTTACTAATTTTTCTTATTCTTCAATTGTTAAATAGATTTAATAAATACTCAACAAAATAATCAGTTCACACAGAGACTTTTTAGTATTCACCAGGTTAATCACAAACAGCAAAGGAAACTCTGTTTATTTTGCAAATGGCAATAAATAATTTTATTTCTTTTGGGAATATTGGAATAAATAACACTACAACAAAATCTTTTTGAAAAATCTTCACACTAAACTGATTTTACAGGAAACACTGCACCAATGAAGCAATGAAGCAACACTGTTATTATTAGATGAGGAGCCTACGATAAAAATGATGAGGTTACAGTTTAATGCAGGACATTTTTTTCATGTTTTGGTCAATTTAGAGATTTTGGTCTATTTTGCTTCCATGTCTTCTTTTACTCTAATGGAAATAAAACCTCCAAAATACGGCTGCACCTCCAAAATACGGCTGCATCTGTAGATTTATTCTAAATTAATCTACATATTTAAACCTAACATTTAAGGGGGTCAAGACTCTTAACTCATCAACTGGGAAAGTTCTGTGCTGATGTGTTGTTGTTATTTTGTTCATCCTATTCACCTGCAGTGCCTTGTCAAATGTATGCATATTAGCGCATTTTAATTAGTTAACGCCTAATTGGCATATACATGTGCCGATTGTAATGACGTTATTAGACACAGATTTGACTGTAGCGATTCAGTAGGGCCATGATGCCTCAGCTAAACCTCAGCTAACTTGTTACATAAGCTAGTAGCTCATGCATGTTAGCAAGATACAAGTTAACTATTTGTTTTGTCTTTTGGCTAGCTGTAACCTCGAGGCACAATCCTCAGACTCTGAGGAATGAGGCTGTAAGAAATGCCAGCAGTGGTTTTCTCGTGCCTGACAACTCATGGCCTGTGCCCATCGAGCTGGAGGCGGACTAATCCCAGCCCGTGCCTGTAACCGCGCCCTCAGCCAATTCAATTAGGCGTTCAACATGGGGAAGCATCAGTCATCGTGTCAGTAGTTCAGCTGAGCTGCCGAGATAAAGGAGGAACACATACAAAGGGAAGTGTTTAAATGTAACGACTTGATGCGATACATCTATGGATTCTTTGATGTCTTGAGTAATTAAGGTACTGATGACAGAATGACAGGAGACAGATCTCTCCGCAGTCACAGATCGTGGGATGTGTTCTGGTCTCTGGTCTCTGATATGATGGAGGAGTTTGAATATTGTATCCTCTGTCTCTCTGATGTATTATAGTGTGGGGATTCTGAGCCATGAAAGTGTGGGGGGAGGGGCTGTATTATAGGTTAGAAGTGTGAGACTGACTGAATCTATGTGTGTGTGTTCAGCCGGGAGGTTATCGAGGACAAATTGCGTTGATGATGAGGAATGTTCACTGCTGCATTCATTGCAAGTCACTCTGGGTAAAGCATTTGCATGCTTAAAGCCTGGAATCGTTATAAATTGTACATACATTTGCCTTGGGAATTAATTGATACTGTTTTCATGTTTACAGTGGCACAATGATGCATACCATCTCCACAAAAAACAAGCTTGCAAGAATGTTCCATTTCCAAATAAAGCTGGCTGTCCTTGGACAATTGCTAACTTTGTTTTTGGAGATCCTCCATAAGCTATATTTGTTTGTTTGATGTTTTAAATGCATACAGGATGCCTTAATGATAGGAGAAGAACAGAGCTGACGCTCAGCTGGCGGAAAAGCCGCCTCGCTGCTGTGTTCTTGTCCCCAGTGAAGCAGCAGCATCGGCCATACCTGATTATTAACCACACAGATGGCTAATAGCACATTCAAAGATCTGTTCAGGTCTGGAAAGGGGGTGCCAGCAGAGGTACGCCGCTAAAGAAGCTAATGATTCAGGGAATTACAGTATGTCATGCACAACACAGGAAAGAAAATGACTAACTGTGTTTAGGAGAAAATGGGTGCTTGTGAGCATGTGGGAGAGACAAATAGGGCAATTAGGATGCAGAGGCACAAGTTCTTTATATATTATATCATAATGGTGATACACACACACACACACACACACACACACACACTAAGGAAAGGAAAGGACAACTTGTCTCTACAAACCTGCACATAAACAATTTTGCAAGCCAGTGAGTGTGGCTCGGCCCCTCATGCTTGGATGGTGCCCAAAAGAAAGCCTTGAAGTAAAATGACAAATGAGTCATTTGAAAACGCCCCCTCACACAAACCTGTCACCGCTTATGAAGATCCTGTGAGCTGCTACTGTATGTAGCCCATGCTATTCTTAGCGGATCCTCAGTTGAAAGTTAATAAACATCTGGCTGCATTTATTGTGCTTAAATCTTTGGAGGAATGAACTCTTATTGTGGGAGGATTTTTTTTTAATTTTTTTTTATTTTTTCCCCGCCTGGAAAGCACTTAATATGGTTCTCAAGTCACACCCGGGCATTTCTTATGATTTATTTCCTGATACTGGATTGCTCACATCAATATTTGTCAGCTAACACTTTTGTCAAGGTTTTGAGTAAACAGATAAAACTCCTCACTCGCTGGGGATTAATGTAGACTCAGCAAACCCACACAAGCCAACCTTGATGGCTTGTGTGCCCACCTCCTCAGTTCCCACGCTCTTCTGATGGCATCCATACTGTTGTAATCAAAATAATTCAGTGCAGGGTAGAAAGGCAGGTCATATTCCAAAAATATCAAAGCCAGGGTCTGTGTGGGCAGGAAGACAGTAGGGAAGTGAAATCAAGCACTTTGAGGGGGAAAAAGAATAGATTTGCAGACTTGCAGGGGACAAATATCACTGATGAAGCTGACATGGCTGAATCTTTACCAATGACAGAAGAAGGGAAAGGGATGAAGAAGAGCAGGAAAAAGAGTGTTAAAAAGAGAGACAGAAACCGAGAGCCACTAGTAACAGACTGAGACTTGCAGAGTTGTAAGTCCAAGCCCCAGGTCTAAGGAGATCACAAGCCCTCTCCAAATGAAGCATTCTATATGACACAGAATGGGAAATAGGAAATGACAGCTGGCTCTCTAGAGGGCTCTGCACGATGCGCATGTTTGTATAGTGTGTGTGTGTGTGTGTGTGTGTGTGTGTGTGTGTGTGTGTGTGTGTGTGTGCGCGCAATAAAGAGCCAGAGTCTGAACATGACTTTGTGCTTTGTTTTTCCACAGGGCCAAAGTCGACATTGTTTTAGTTTTTTTTTTTCTTCTTCATTTTTATTCAGTATACACAGACTCTCTTATGCATACACTATTTTATTTTTTTGGTAGGTATTAAAAGGCTATTCAAAACACTCTGACATTTGTTTTCCCAAACCAATGGGTAGAGACTCTCACACAGAAAAACTGTATTTTCGGCAGAGACACATGATTGAAGCTAGTGGCCTGTGGGTTGATCCTGTATTGAAAAACATGTGGGCAGATCTGAAGTGGTTGATTCAGAGCGTTGCAATGTGGAGAATAAAAATCATGTCATGATAACTGGAAAACCTTCATACAGTACTAGTAGAAAGTATGTGACAGTATTTATTTAGGTTTAGTTTCTGTTCACTGGCATGCATCGAAATTAAGAAGTCAAACTCAAAACATTTTCAACTGCATTGTCATGGATCTTAGACATGATTCTGGAGGAAATCAGATGTAATAGTTGCTTTGTAGTGTTATTGTTACACTACAACGTAATTATGATATTATAGAAGCCTACGGTATGATTACAATAATAAAAAATAAATGCTAAATATTGAGACAGTATCTTGCCAAGCCTGAAGTTCTGATGCACACTGTATTTATGTTAAACCTCACAGCATTTCTGTAAGGTCAGTTTCTGTTGTCAGTGACATTTGACGGGTAATGTTTATCTGATTATTTGATGTTTTACCTTTTTCAGCCAAGCCAACGAGCATGGTTTCGTAATTTACATGTCATTATATTAGTAAAGTAAGTAAGTAAGTAAAGTTTATTTATAGAGCGCTTTTCACAGATAAAAATCACAAAGTGCTTCACAAGGTACAACCACATTAAAATACATTGGATGAAGATAAAACATTTAAAAGGTATTCAATTGGTAAATGGTAAATGGACTTGTGTTAAGCTGTTCTGTCTGGTTATACAGTATCTGTGTTTAGAGGACCCCCTCGAAAATGAGATGCTACATATCAAGGGGCTATCCTTTCAATACAATTCACAACTCAATTCACTTCCGACACTCAAAACACTTTATACTACATGCCACATTCACCCTATTCACACACAGAGGCTGCCATGCAAAGTGCCAATCTGCTCATCAGGATCTAATCTAATCATTTGCACACCGATGGTGCAGCCTTCTCAGCAATTTGGGGTTCATTATTGTGCCCAAGGACACTTCGACATGCAAACTGACATGAGGACTACTGTTATAGACATGCTGCTGTGTTTTCTTCTTCTTCTTCTTCTTCATCAATTCAATAATCTTTTGATTACAGTCGGTTTATGGAGGCCACTTAAGGAGAAAAGGTCAAAATTGCATTTGCAAAGCAACACTATTATTAAACCATTATGCTCACAGAAAACCATTTTAGTTGTGACCTTTAATTAAAATGCTAAATATATGCAAAACATCTGGGCTGTTTGGGGCAAATCTTATCCTTGGGGGCTTGTTTGGACAATAGGCAGAATGGAGCTCTGTGCTTCAAGGCTCCTGTTGTGCAACGCCCTGGCTCATATTATTAGAACCATACATCACAGCAGAACGGAACATGACCTGAATGATAGAAATGATGTTGGAACATAAAATACAACTGTTTTACTGAAGGGTGATGAAGACTTTTGATGCATGATAAAAACAAAACTGGGCAAAAAAGCAACTCAGAGAGCTGGATACACACTGCCAGTGTGTCTCTGAGCAAAAGCAGCATGATGGACTCTGTTTGCAGACACGCATGAAGTCATGCGAACACACACACACACACACACACACACACACACGCATGCACACACAGGCACCTGCGCATGCACACACATGATCCAAGTTCACTACAAAACACAAACATTAACACACTGAGATAAACAACAAAGCAAATTATGATTTATGGCACACCCTGACAAGTGCCACAGCTGCAGAGTATCTGTTATCTTTTTGTGGACAGAGGTTGCATCAGTCTTCTATATACAGCTCCTAAAAACTGCAGCCCTCTGTGTAATATACAATCACACACGCCTCCGTACACCTTGTCTAAACCCACTGAATGATTTGTGGTACAGAGAAAAATGCTTCATGCTAAATATGTGAAAAGAATCTGCAGTGTATTCCCCGCCACACTATTGTAAAGGAAGTGTTCTTAACTGAGTTGATTTAAGGCCTATAATATACTTATAATATATACACAAGAAAGTATCTTCCGATTGACAATAACAGCTCACATGTCATCAGTAATTTTTTTTTACATTTTTTAAGCTTGTTTTTTGGCCTTTAATAGGTAGGACAGCTGTAGACAGTAAAGGGGGGAGAGAGAGGGGGGACGACATGCAGCAAAGGGCTGCAGGTTGGAATCTAACCCAGGCCACTGCAATATAAGGACTGAGCCTTGGTACATGGGACGCTTAACCAGGTGAGCTACCAAGGCGCCTCATAACTTTTTACATTTAAACTTCTAAGCTGAAGAAACCGATCAATGAATGAGGAGACATTATAGTGTTACCCAAAAGTCACACCAGTAGGTTTTCCTTAAGCTTTGATAGTGCATTGGTTTATTAACTAGAGGGACTCAAAAGAGGGAATAAGTTTTAATTAAAAGGATTAAAGGAGTGGTTCAGAATTTTAGACATAGGACCTCATTTCCAAGTTAGCCAGTGTGTTATTTATCAGTGATCGCATTACATTTTGAGGGACTAGTTTCTCAGCAGCGGCAGAATTTTAATTTGCTCCGGTCAGTACTACTGCGCCGAAAAGTAAACAAGCACACTACAGTTGGGACACCTAGTAGTAGCTTAGTACAGTGGTATTGAAGCATTGGATGGGAAACTAAGGACTAGGCAACATGGTGATTCAGTGTGCATTTACAAATTGTAAAAATAAACCAAACAGATGGGCACCACAAAGTTTTCCACAAATGTCCATTGCGAGATCCAGAAAGGAGCCAACTGTGACTTCTTGCTGCTGGCTTGGACATCAAGACACCGGCCGAGACTCTACTCAAGTGTCGAACGTGTAGTGATCATTTCAGACCAGACGACTTTGAAAAACCCCCGCAATCTAAAGGACCACAAGTCACTGACAACGAATCCGGTTCCATCCGTCTTTCCAGATGCACCAACAGCTACTGATGAACAGGTAATAACTTTTGGTAGGCTACTCTAGCTAATGAAGCTAGCCCCTTTCACAACGTTAGCCTAGCTGCAACTGATAGATTGAGACTGACAACGTTAGTGGAGATAACGTTACAGTTCAATGCATTGTGGAGAGTGACAACGTTAGCTAATGGTAAAGCTACAGTCTTGGTAGATACCTGGCTGGGCTAACCGCTAACTTTAGGTAATTGCTGACAAACGTAGCCATAGTACTATCTTGTTGATTCCTTCGTGCAATGTACTCTGCTTCTGTAGCAATGAGTGACAGCTGCAGGTAAATAAACTTGCGTGATTGTCATGGAAACCGGCTTCGGTAGCCCAGGATAAGATCAGTCCGCCACTGCCGTAGCCTATGCCTACTACCAACTACAGGGAACAAAATATAACTATTGCAATGCGATGCAAGGTCAGTTTTATTTCTAACATTATTCTATCAACACAGACATTTACATTGATAGTCTGGCGTTATAATTTATTTGCCTCAGGTGTACTGTGGAGTGGGTAAGACTGTTTTTAGTGGCAGGCTAGCACATGCTGTTGACTTGCGCTAGCCTAGCACCAGCAAACTCTGCAACTGGAAGGACTGGATGAAACGTGTTTAACCCTGTAAAGCCTGACACATGAAAAAATAGCCAGAAAATTCAAATTTTTTTGGAATTTAGATGT
This sequence comes from Perca fluviatilis, assembly GCF_010015445.1. Classification (NCBI taxonomy): domain Eukaryota; kingdom Metazoa; phylum Chordata; class Actinopteri; order Perciformes; family Percidae; genus Perca; species Perca fluviatilis. The sequence continues at coordinate 26,085,274 of NC_053122.1, read as the reverse complement.
TTATTAAACCTTATTACAAAATCCCAATTTTTTTTTTTGCCATATGATTTTTTTTTATGATATATTTTGTGTATCATGTTTGATACATTGGGCGTTTTGGGCAACATTTTGCTCACAACAATGTTCATTTTAGGTACACATTTTTTTTGTTTTTGGGACCTCAACTTCCATGCTTGTATGGGCTACACTTTCATCTTGATAGTCTTCCTCATCACTGCTATCTGAACTTCCATTATCATGCATAGCATTAGAAGTCCATTCCTCCTCCTCCTCCTCATCATCCCCTAACTGCTCCATGTCACTGAATTGCTATCTACTATCATGCTGATGACATTTTCAATATACATCTTCTTCCTCTAGTCTTTTTGACATCTAAAATACACAAATTGGTCGATATAGCATAGCGATTATATTATTTTTTTTTTGGAAAATACCAAAAATTTATTTTAAGATGGCATTTTAGTCATTAATTACATTAATTAAATCATCAAAATAGTGTGTGTTTGTATAGTGGTAGGCAGAATATAGATTACATTACAAAAATGGGACTTGAAAGTTCAGGGATAAAGAACCTTAAAACCTGCAGTATCAAATTTGATACACACATTTTTAACACTATTTAACTAAAATAAAAATAATTAATTTTTAAGTAATTATGCATTGTTTCAATAAAGAAGATATTTATTTAAAAAAATGAGTAATAATATAAATGTTATTCTTACCGTAACTATATGAAAATTAGCAACTTGTTCCCTGCCAAAAGTGTGTGGAGGATTTAATGACGGCAGCCATTTTGAAAAGGTAAAAAAAAACCTTCCACTGCTTGTAGTGGAATGATAATCCACTAGAGGGCAGAATACATGTATCAGATTATATACAACAGGTGTTTAAGGAAATTATTGATCAACTTGATGAGATAGAGGTTTCACAAACTTGCGTAGCAAATATGATACAAATGGTTTTACAGGGTTAAAACGGTCTCCACTGATAAATAATACACTGGCTAACTTGGAAATGAGGTCCTATGTCCAAAATTCTGAACCACTCCTTTAAACTAGAGGCACAGCAGAGTCATTCATGAATGCAAGGTGACAGTCGCTCTGGGGCTGTTTCTCACAAACAAACGGAAAAGAAACTCTTACCGTTTCCTCCAAAACTTTAATTCAGCTTGACTGTGTGTCACTGTGCAACAACACAAAGTGTGGTATACATTTTAGTGGCCAGTATGAACCACATACAATACTGATGAAAAGACACTATCTTTTTAGGTGAAGTTTCTGTTCACTGGTATGCATCAAAATGAAGAAGTCAAACTGAAAAAATGTTCAAGTGCATTGCAAGGATTTTAGAAATTGTGCTAGAGGAAATCGTACGACATAGTTGCTTTGCAGTGTTAATGTAATACACCATAGCGATTATGATATAGAATCCTATGGCTTGATTACAACAATAGAAAATAAATCCTGAATATTGAATTTGTCTTGCCAAGCCCTAACTTCCGACGCAAACAGGCTATTTCATGCGCAATGTGCCAAATGCATACGCCCCCCCCCCCCACACACACACACACACACACACACACACACACACACAAACAAAAAACACGTCATATAGCTGCTTTATGCATTACTCACACTGTCAACACACATATGTATACACAGCAGAGAGTGCCTCTCTCTCTCTGCTGGCCACTGATAAGCCTGCATCCGAAGGAACCGACAGAAGGGCTTTTTTTGCATTGCTCATCTGCAGCGCAGCTCTGAACCAACCAAGTGGAATCTCCCTCAAACCTTCTGGACTGTCAAAAGGCCTTCTGCTGCCTAATGACCTTTATGAACTTCAATCCAGGTGACCAGGGGCTCACTACCAGGAACCAGAAATAATCTGTTTTTGTTAGTTGTTAAGCCAGCAACAACAGCATGTTGTGTTACATAACATATTTTGGCCTGAATGCGTGCTGTTTGTGGGTTTGTGTATTATTGTAAGAAAGAGGTCCAACAACATTGGATGTTTGCAACTAGGGGACGTCACAATTCAACTTACACTATATTTGGCTACACTATACGGTACTGCATATCGCCATGACAACTAAAAATGCTGCAGATGGTGGTATTATTAGTTTATACTCACTCGCTCGCTTACTCGCTCGCTCTCAACTTGCTACGCCTTCGGATGTTCCCAGTGCAGAGCCTCAACGGCACACACATCTCATGCACTCATATATGTAATGCAGTGTGCCAAATGCATATGCCAACACACACACACACACACACACACACACACACACACACACACACACACACACACACACACAAGCACACACACTCTTGGAGTAAAAGTGCTTTCTTTTGTTATCACATAGACAAAAAAGTTTGCAAAAAGCAGATTTAGATGCTGACTTAGCTTCACCTCAAGAGAAAGAGATTCCCTGTCAGATGGCGTCCAAAGCAATACGAGCATCTACTTAATCCAAAAAGCTTTAAGTCAGTGGTTTAAGTGGAACAATGGGAGACAGCTACAGTACTAGAAGAGAGAGAGGGACAGAAATGATCAGACCAACAGTGAGCAGAGGTAGAGGGGATGTAACAAATGAGCAATTTCATCCAACATTTGCCATTCTGCGGTGGAAATAGGGGATTTGCTGAGGGCTTGTAGGAAGCTTTATTGCTAGCATCCTCTGTTTTTAGAAGAAGCTACAAGAACGAGCAAATCCTCAATGTTACAAACCAAAATAAACACGCCATGCACTTTGCATCACTGCTGCATCAGTACTGCAAAACTTTTGCATCAATTCCTCCCTGAGGAAAATAGAAGCAACAGTGAAACAAGTATGGCTAAAATGTGGCTTCTTGTGGTTGCATTTGTGCCTTTATAAAAAAAAAAAATGGAAATGATTGGGAAAACGCAATAGAATTTCAAAATTGAATATTCTCGGGTAATGGAAAACATTCTATTGTAAATGCTGAACCAGTTAGCACAATGGAGTCTTGTTTGGTGCTGGGAACAGATTGAAGTTGGCTATTTCGATGTTGTTATGGAAACGAGATGAGATTGTGTGACAAGCAGACACGTATCACATTTAGCTGCTCCACATCCAATCTGCTGAGTTTCTGCTAATTGCCTCTTTCCTGTGAACTGACCCGTATGCCCCAATTTTCTCTCTCATTCACTCTCTAATTCAGTCTTTTATTGTTCTGTCTTTCATTTCTTCTTTCTAACTCTATCTCTTCCCATCATCCCCTCCTTCTCTCAGTCTTTCTCTGTGTCTCTCTTGATTCTGACACCGTTAGCGAGGATGTCACCTTCTCCAGTGTGAGGTGAAAGTTACTATTTTTCTCCTGTGGTCTGGGTTAAGAGCCCATTCTCTGAGATAAGAGAGCATTGTTTACTTGGCCCAGCCTTGTTACTCCCACACACACACACACACACACACACACACACACACACACACACACACACACACACACACACACACACACACACACACACACACCTTTACTGCACGGCTCCACTTGGCTTTACTGTGAAACTTTCCAGAATGTACTGTATGGTAGCGGCCGGTTAATTAGAACAGTATGCGGCTGGTCCTCTTACTGATGCTGGTGGTGGGCTAGAACATGAGATATCTTAAAGATCAAACTCAGCTTTGATACAGGGAGGTATTGTGCTGTGGATGCACATAATGTATCGGGTGATTTATTTAGCTATATGTGGAGTCCGCTTCACCAGGATGTCAAATATATTTCACTGGTTTCTGGTATCTATTTTATTGGTAATATTTCTCATGGGCATTCAAATTGTTTTACTACTGCTACTCCTACCGACAATACGTTGTCTAGAAAGAATCAGCACTACTGTAAGTTCAATTTTCCCATATTGTACCTCATGGTATCCATAGTCTGCTGCAGCATCAGTTATGCTCCCACATTTGCCACTGAACTTCTCAAACACCCTATTTATAGACAGATTGTGTCAGTACACACAGCTGGCACAGATGTTCACCACCACCGTTTTGGTCAGCTTGTGTTGTGAGAATCTCAAATTTGTATCTTTCTCTTATCCGTACATGTTGATGACTGCATCCAACTATGCTGTAATAAAAATTGTTACGTTTTTTTTTTTAATATTAGGTTATTATGGACATATCTTTGTTTTCTTTGTATTTGTTGGTCATTTGGTCTATGCAGTACCAGGTGTAGGCCTAATCTGTGAGGTCAAAACCAGTCCAGTTTAAAAACCAATAGCCCGGCTTAAAAAAGCTTTAAATATATCTTTTCTGAGTACCTGAAAAACAATCTTTTCTGTTTTTCTTTGTCATAACCAGACCAAAATATATGTTCTCTCTTCAAATTGCACTTACTAGCAATTCAGTTGAACTCCAAAAACAAATCCTAAACTGATTCCGATTCTAGTTTGCTACAGACACTATTAATTGTGGTGTACAGTAAATATAGAGGTGTCAATAAATATGCATCTGGAAAAAGAATATTTTATCTTGACACACTCGCACAAGCACAGCATCCAACTATTCACCTGGCACTGCTCATATCTTCATTGTATCCATCTTTTGATTTTTTTTAAGTCTCTCTTCTCATTATTTATCTTGTTTTTCTACCATTTTCTAACATGTTATATTGTGTTGTGATTCATATTCAGTTATTATGTTTCTTTCTCTCACATTCAGAGTTGTGGAAGGTTTTCAGAGCGTACACTGGGCAGAGGAGAGCAAGCTAAACTAAATCAAAACTAAATATACCTCCTAATTCTTTCTCACACAGTCTCCACGAGTCTACGTACCGGTACTTCATGCCGGTGAGCTTGCCGGTGGACTCCTTGAGGTTGTGGTGGTAGCGGTGGGTGAAGGAGCCCAGGCTGCGTGCTATCAGGGCCACGGTGCGGAAGCGGGCGCGGGCCTGGCTGGTTGTGTTGGGGCTGGTGGCGTTCTGCTTGCTGTGCTCGCCGTTACGCGGGGCCTTCAGCCCGTGGTCCGTGCATGCAAAGGAAACCTGCATGGCTGTTGGCAAATGCCACTAGAGCTGCTCCAAGACAAACAAGGCTGTATTTCTGTCTTTAAAAATACCTAACAGTCCGTGGAACTTAGATGCTGTCCTTGTTGTTCTAATGTAAAGTTGAAAGTCAATGGTCCAGGCCAGTTCTGCCTGGTGCTGCTGAATCTCATATGGAAATCAAAGGCAGGAATGATGGGGGCATGAGATCATTCAGTTTTTGTTTTTTTTAGGAGACGAATCTCAAGCCAATGTCACATCAAGATCAAACATAGCAGCAGGGCAGTCCTGGTCAGTGTATGAGGAGTTGAGACGGTGATTCTGTGACGGTCTGACTCCACCTGAATATATAAGAGAGGATGGAAATGGAGGGAAAAGGATGAAGGAGAAGAGGCACTGAATGAGTCGCTGAAAGAGTCGCCCAATTGAGTAGAGCACTTGAGAGCGTGTGTGTTGCAGATGGTTAAAGGGTTTAGGGTTAACGGTGTGAGGAGACGAGGAAAATGTCCTGCTAAACCAGAAAGAAGAGAAAAACCTGTGTCAGTATTTTCTTTTTCCATGCTTTTTTCTCTAGTTCAATGTTTTCTGCTCACACCTATAAGCTGCTTCGCCGTGGCAATATAAAGAATGAGTTCAATACTGCCCTAGTGTTTCTATCTAATTTTTCTCTTTCTGTGTCTGTCCCGTTTTATCTTCCTCACCTCATTCTATATAAACTATTGTGCACTTGTCCATTTCCAACACAAATTTGATTTCTTGCTTGTTTCTGCTTAGGTCCATTTCTCTTTACAAAGTCTGCCTCTAGTTCCTCTTTTAATGTATATATCTTTAGGTATCTGGGAGGTTTTGTCGGGCAGCCGGGAGTTGTGGGTGTTGGGGAGTTTTTCTCGTCCTCCTACCGCGGCTAAGCCTTTTAGTCAAACACCTGGAGCAAGGGACAGTGACACTGCACCGCTACTCTAGGCTTTCGACAATGTAAACACATGCACAGACACATCAGCGCAGACACCGTCTAACTCCTGTCACACATTTGAAAAATAAGGTCATGCTTTCACAGACCAACACTCACAAATCTTTTCTGGCAAACAGCTGCATTTGCTTCCCCTCACAACACACAGAATTAAATCTACCGTTCTTACACACAATGAGTTCTCAGCGTTCTCTGAGAACCAAGGATGAGATTCTTGATTGACGTGTGCCCTCCTGCACCTTTGAGAGGAATCAAGCGGTGTTACACAGCAAGCACAGGCCCCGCAAAGATCTGCATCCCAACAGAAAGCGGCAACAGCAGCAGCGTTTCCGGTAGCTGTCCTCAGACCCGGCAAGCAGCCTTGTCCCGTCTCCAAAGTCCTCGAGCAAGTAACACAGCTTTTATGGTCCCCGGCTTTGCAGCAAGAACACTCTGTTTGATAAAGGGACCCTGGAATGGTAACAGACAAGCGGAGAGGAGAAGGAGGAGAAAGCGGGATGCATGGTACCTCACTTCAGGGAGAAGAGAACAGATGCAGTGAGGAGGCGAGGAGCAGCGCGTGTTGAGCGTAGAATGAGTGAGCCAGGCGCTGAATGAGAGAGAGAGAGAGAGACAGTGTGTATAGGCTACTGGCTCTGACTGACTGGCTGGAAGAACTGCAGTGTTTTTCACTATGGCGCCCCACACTCATAGAGAGAGAGAGAGAGAGAGGAAGAGAGGAAGAGGTATATTCTGAATGGAAATCAAGGGAGCTGAGTTGACGTGAGTTTATGTGTGTGTGTTCGTTTACTTCAGGCGGGATGTTAAAGTGGCATATGGTGGTTAATTACAGTAACCATGTGAACGCCAAAGACACGCTTCGCTTCACTGGTGACGACTTTACTTGCTACCCCCTCTTTTTGTTGTCTGCCATTACAGTGCAAGTCCTCTTTACATTGCATAAACAACCATGTAATAAGTAGCCTACTAACTTCCAATCAAAGACCAATGTACAAATCGCATACCACAATTCATGATTTGTACTGTGATAAATGACAGACTATAGTTCATTACAGTCTCAAAGAAGAACCCAGGGAGACCGACACTGACGCTGACATCTCAGAGCAGATGTTAAGTGGCACAGTGAAATAAAGCATAAACCAGTGTTCAGGCAGCGCAGCGTCTTATTTTCCTCCCCCACTGAGCGGTAATGTGACAATGGCGGATTCCATGGTTCATTGAGCATCCACGAACCTCGAGGCCAGCACAGTTTTATTTATATACTTGTGATTGCATTTAATAACAGCGAAACTCAGTTTAGCAGGGCCCTGTCGTTTTTTTGCTGCCAAAGTTGGATTCTGGGTCAGATTTTTGTATATGTTGATAACCTATACGTTGTGTGATAAAATGTAATGTATTTGAGTTGAGGTTATAGCTTTTTACTGTCTTTTCAAGTGCTTGTGATACATAGGAATGCTACTAAAACGTTTTGGCACATGACCTCCAGAGATCAAACAATGAGGGGAATTTGACACTAAACCATGACTTGTGTTGACTTGTCTTTTCGAGCTAGAATAATTATTGAAGACAAATATTTCTTAAAGGGGCATTCCAGTGATTTGCACCTCCACAAAATTGGAGGACTGACAAGTCAAATAAAAAAAATTAAAAAAATTGAGGTGTGGCCTTTAGCTCACCCAATAAGAGCGTTTGTCCCATGTTGGCTGAGTCCTGCAGCATCCCGGGTTTGAATCCTACCTGCAGCCCTTTGCTGCGTGTTATCCCCTTTTGTGTCTATCCACTATCACTATAATAAATGGAAAAGCCCAAAAAATAATCCTTAAACAAAACATTTAAGCAAAAGAGGCCGAGATATCATGATTTTTAGTGCCTAGTATGGGTCAAGATCCAAAAAACCCTGGATCCTATTTCCCGTAATGCAACTTGAATTATTGTGTTAGACTCTCCTTGTCTGGTAAATCTTAAGTCTAAACTCTGTGAAAAAGGCTTTCCGGATTTGAAGTCTCAAAGCCCAACCTGACAACATCAGGGTCATTTAGCTTGAAAAGCTCCTTCCAGTAAGCTGATCTTGATGTGTAAAATAAGTGGAGAGTCTGTTGGAAGACCCTGTTCTGACTTGATCACGTTGTTCTGCAACGCTCTGGAGAGGTGACTGCACAACTGGTCAAAGTTGAAAACATCCCTCTAATGTCACCAACACCTTAAGGCTACAACTTCCTCCCTGGCGATCCCATTTAAAAGTGTGTCAGCAAAAAGCGTCAACTAGAACTGGAATCCCCAAAGGGCGATAACGCTGCTAGCCTGAGGCAAACCACTCTGCTTTAATTGCTCCAATAAGAACCTATAATAGAGTTCTAAAACTCTGTTGCTAAGGCACAGACCTCCAAATGTCATGACGCTGCACTGAGGACACTGATAAATACCTCTAACCAAACCTTGGGTTTCCCACAGTGTGGAACATCTGTCAGCTTAATAGCACATGCCGGTCTTCCTTTAAAATGCTGCATCTACCTATGCAGAGAGCAGTGATTTTCTTTACCTATTATAGCCACATTCAGCAACATCCATATCAAACAATTACAGGTCTTTAAACAGTCTTTTATCTTGACAGATGAAATATTTTTGTGTTGCACATTTTACCCTCGTGTTCAAAAGGCTATTCCATAATAGACAGTTGTCCTTATCAGCACTAACCTCCTGTTGAGTATTTGAGAGATGGGGGGGGGAAACCTTTCCAAGCTGTCTGTGACGTCACTGCTGCAGCAGTCCCAGTCTCTTGCTGCTTTATGCATTTTCCTCTGCATTCCCCTTTTTTCGCTCACATCTTCTGTCCGTCTGGTATCCCCTGTTCTCTCATCCCCCACTCCCATCTCTCCTCTCTAAATCACAATTTAACACAGCACGCTCCCACACCAAGTCCGTAGTGTTTCCCCTATACCGATTAGACCAGCAGCACAAGTGATTATGATACACTGCGCATACAAAACCACAGAGGATTTGGTTGTTTAATCTGCTCTAAAAGGGTGGTACAGACTCGGCGTAGACATAATAGTCATTTTAGAGTTATTATTAAGCACTACAAATTTCACTCTGGGCCAGCAAACATGCATGAAATAGGCTATTGATGAAGAAGCTTGACTCTAAATCTGATAGGAGGGGACAGGGATTTAACCAAAAATACAAGGTCGTCACCATCATCATCATCATCATCATCATCATCATCATCATCATCATCATCATCGTCCTTCACATACAGTACCAAAAGCATCTACTTATATTATCATGCCATCCTTATCATCTCCCCATAACTACTATTCCCATTACCATCATCATTTCCACCACCACTGTTATGACATTTCCCATCATTATGATCAGCATCATTATCAGCCTTTGCCACAACCTCATCTCAGTTTGCAACCACTACATTTGGTGCCCCTGATGAATGCTGACATTTTCATTGTAACAGCCCCTACAGAAGCCTAGTGACCTTATGTGTCTGCCCAGCAGGCATATGGCCTCATAGTGGGGATGTTGAATGATAAAGGAAAGGGAATGTGAAAAGTTTATTTTCTAACGGTGAAGCACTCAACAGTTCATAGATTCAGTATTGATGAAATGTCTAAGTACCTGCAGAATTTCAAACTCAGGATAAATTGCTTACAAGCTCACTTTGAAATTTTAGTTTTTATGTATTGGATGTATGTATGTATGTATGTATGGATGGATGGATGTTATTGAAACAGAATATGCCTAGGGTAACAGCTCATCCTATATGCACAGGGGATGATACATTTTACAATAAAAATAACAAATACATCAGGGGCATTACAGTTTAACAGTGTCATGTGCCATTCACGCGCAAAGCTATATTGCAAAAAAAAGTTAACATTAGAGTTAGACATTTTTGGGAAATATCCTTATTTGCTTCCCTGCCTAGAGGTAGATGAGAAGATTGATGCCATTCCAGCGGCAACCTCTGGTGCTGAAAAATTAAGCCAAAGAAATGGCAGTACCTTGAAAGGCCACTCGAGGCTGACTCACATGTTTACAGCCTGGTACACAAATTAAAAGGATATTAAGGCTTAAAGTTCTGCACAATTACGGGCTTTCTGCTTTGAGTGACAGGTGGAGCTGCCTCAGGAGGCGAGCATGGACTGTAGGCTTCACTCGGACCGCCTCAGCTCCATCCACACTCCTCCTCTTTTGGTCATTTTTGGATTAGCTGCCAAGTTTCAGCTTAATTTTGGCCTTTCAGAAACCTATCGGTGTTATGATGTACAGTAGGATGAGAATTTGGTACCACAAGTATACAATATTGTGAACCAAGAAAGAGAAAAATATAATTGGACTTACAGAAACTGTAAAATTATATATATATATATATATACACACACACACACACACACACACACACACACACACACACACACACACACACACACACACACACACACACACACACACACACAGTACAGGCCAAAAGTTTGGACACACCTTCTCATTCAATGTGTTTCTTTATTTTCATGACTATTTACATTGTAGATTCTCACTGAAGGCATCAAAACTATGAATGAACACATATGGAATTATGTACTTAACAAAAAAGTGTGAAATAACTGAAAACATGTCTTATATTTTAGATTCCTCAAAGTAGCCACCCTTTGCTTTTTTTGATAACTCTGCAAACCCTTGGTTTTCTCTCAATGAGCTTCATGAGGTAGTCACCTGAAATGGTTTTCACTTCACACGTGTGTTTTGTCAGGGTTAATTATATTAATAGAAAAACAAAGGGTGGCTACTTTGAAGAATCTAAAATATAAGACATGTTTTCAGTTATTTCACACTTTTTTGTTAAGTACATAATTCAATATGTGTTCATTCATAGTTTTGATGCCTTCAGTGAGAATCTACAATGTAAATAGTCATGAAAATAAAAAGGAAACACATTGAATGAGAAGGTGTGTCCAAACTTTTGGCCTGTACACTATATATATATACATACATACACATATACATACATACATACATACATACATACATACATACATACATACATACATATATATATATATATATATATATATATATATATATATATATATATATATATATATATATATAAATCACTGCTGACTCTTACTCTCTTTCTTCTTTGCATCAATGTTATCCTCTTTCCACAGTAATGAAACCTGCCGAATCCACTGAAGATATAGCAGCATGTCTAAAGATGGCCTCATGTGCCAATCTAATTGCGGAATGGAAATTAGTGCTGGGTCTCGCTGTGCTAAGAAGGACTCTGCCTTATCATGAGATAATGAATAAAGGACAGGGACCCCACTGAACAGTTAAACTTTAATCCTTAATTCCAGGGGGTTATAAATGAAACAAATCTGAGTGAATTGACAAACAGGATGCTGTTTACCCTGATTGGGCTTAAACTAAATTCACATTAACCCTTGAACATATCAAAAAATGTTGCAGTTCATTCAGCAGAATCAACATAAGCCAAAATGATGAAACATGTAAGTAAGGTAAAACGTGTGCTGTAAATCTCCTCCTACAAGCTCTCTATCACCATATCAGATAATGCTGCATGGCTTGGATTTATCTATTTGAATTTTGAAGTGCATGCAACCATTTTTAGAACATAATATCCTACCTGTACACCATGCTGGCTCTAGGTTGGGCAGCCTGAAAAAAAAGGCTGTGTACATGAAGAAGCTCCTCCAAACCCTGCCGCTCTTGCGGTCTGCTGTCTTCGAAGCTTCCTGGAAGGCAGCTGGTGGGGCTGGGGGGGTGCACCCTGGTTCCTGCTCCCTGCCTCTGCTGGGTGTAACTGGGGCAGCGATCCAGCCTGGGCCCTCCTCTCTGCCTCGGCACTGGGATCTCAGTGCAGGCTGCCTTGAGATACATGTTTGGATCAACCTTGTCTCCCACAGGCTGATGGGTCACTTTGTTTAGTTAGCAAATCCTTTTCAATATATTTAGTCATCCTGTGGAGAGAATGTGCCCTAAAAACATCTCCATGTAAGTACAATGCAATGCTGATCATGCGGGACAACATTTAGCCGTATTTTTTTTGCTGAGGAAGTTTTTGTCATGACTATGGCCAAAAGAGTGATTTTGAGCAATACCCCAACACAGTTTTTACATATATATTAAACAACTGTCTATTATTAAAAGTACACACGTGCATGGACACAGCAAAGACAGCTGGACAAACAGACGCACACAAATAAAATGAACATACCAACAGTATTAAGGTAGACAACAGAGAGGCGGCAGAAACTCTGTGTGCCATACCTGTGATGTCAACTTTATTCTTAGATGATTGACAGATTAAAAGACAACAGCTCCAGGAAGCCAGTTTGTCTGTGAGGCAAGCCAAATTATATATATATAAATATTTATGTCCACTTGTAGTTCGGAATTTTATCCATCTGTTGTACATTATGTAATTAGCTGAGAGCAAATCAGTCCACCTCTGCTCTGGGAACATTTCCTTGAAGATATTAATTATATATAGCGACTGTAACAGAAATGCAGCCAAGAGACAGACGCACTACCAACAACACAATGAGCCAGCTAACCAGCTATAAGGATACAGTACATGTGTTTCAGCAAATTTTGAAATTAAAAACCCATTGAATTTTTAGCACTGAATATTTATGCATTGAAATTATGCATTTGATTTTTTTGCCTCTGAATTTTACTCAAACACAAATTTTCATAAATTCAGAATTGCACATTAGCTCCGATGTTGTCGGCTTGAGAAGCTCCTGTCTGACACGAGAGCCAGCTGGTGGCTGGTGGCTCCTGGGAGCGTTTGCTTGCCGATTTGCGACTGTGTGCTACTTTTACACTTTAGCATGTGACGGGTAACAGCTTTTTCTTTTACCTCTTTAATGTCCAAAAAGGCCTAATTTCTGCAGGTTTAGGCCTTTTAGCAGGATAAAATAAAGGCTTTTTAGGAGTATGTTTTTCCATCTTCTAGGCAGATATTATATTGATATATTATGTCACACATGGGGATTTTATAATAACAATACTCCTCGCTTAAAGTTGTATTTTTATTATAAAAGACATTTTATATTGCAAACAGCTTTCTAAGACCAGGTTTTATAGCTGTTATTTCATAAAGTCTACTACTACTACTACTAACCTCACATTACTTATTAATTTGTCATGAACCAGCTCACAGTTTCAACAAAATAAGGGAGATCACACATAATTGAGGATTACATTAAAACCAATTTATTTAAAGCCATAGTGTGCAGCTTATTTTATACTAATGAACATCAGTTACATTCAAGCCATTGCCAAATGAGTTGATACAAAGCTAATTAAGCCAGCTCCACACAACTCTCAGTATGGTTATGTTAACTAAATGATGCAGTCCGGTGGCGCATAGAAGCTCCAGTGATGCGTTTTATGTCAGAGAAAGGACAACAGCAGCGTTTAGCATTGGAGACGAAGAGGACTGCTGCAACAGGTGAAGGCATGGCTGAAAACCCAAAGAAGCACCCACAAAATGTTTTCTTTCATAAATGGACATTTCAAACTCTCAGTTTTCAGAAAAGTGTTCGTTTATGGTGCGTTCTTTTTGTCCACCGAAGTCGATCTACGAGTCGTTTTCCGGAGTTACGAACCGGAAGTTGCAAAAAGAACGCCACCGAGGTCGTATTTACAGAAGATCATTTACAAAAGTTGTAAGCATTGTTTATTGATTTGTCAAAAGCTTTTGACACAGTGGACCATAAAGTACTTCTTCAAAGACTCACTTCTATTGGACTATCGGAACAAGCAGTGGGATGGTTCAATAGTTATCTATCAGGGAGAACTCAATGTGTGCAAGTAGATGGCCTCACTTCTGCATCCTTAAATATTTCAAAAGGATCAATCCTTGGGCCACTTCTTTTTAGCATTTATATAAATAACCTTTGTAATAATATAAATAATACAAACTATCATTACTATGCCGATGATACTGTTCTCTACTGTTCTGGGTCCACTTTACGTCAGGCAATTATACATTTACAATCTGCTTTTAACATCTTGCAACATAATCTGGCTACTTTAAAATTGGTTTTAAACTCTAACAAAACTAAAGTTATGACTTTCACTAAGGGAAAATCATCAAAAAACAATGTTCCAACCATTTGTACACTTTCAGGTACAGAAATTGAAGAAGTTTCCTATTATAAATACTTGGGCATTATCATTGATCAATCACTGTCTTTTACATTGCATGTCCAAGGTTTGGTTAAAAAACTGAAGTTGAAGTTAGGTTTTTTCTTTAGAATCAAGTCTTGCTTATCGTTTAAAGCAAAAAAACAACTTGTAAATGCCACATTCCTGTCTGTTTTGGACTATGGTGACATTTTATATATGTATTTGACTTCCCAGTGTCTTCACGCTTTGGACACGGTGTTTCATGGAGCCTTAAGATTCATCAAAAACTTAAAATCTCATACTCATCACTGTTTGCTTTACTCTCGGGTCAAGTGGTTTTCCCTCTCAATTAGGCGTTGGATGCACTGGCATCTTTTTATTTATAAAGCAATACTAGGATTACTTCCTCCTTATCTGAATGCTTACATCCTCCCGAGGTCTGCAGGGACATATCACTTGCGTTCACAGGATCTGTTTTTATTGTCAGTCCCTAAAGCCCGTACTGACTTTGGCAAAAAGGCTTTTAATTTTGCAGCACCATCTGCATGGAATCAGCTTCAGAATGAGCTACGGTTGAAGGAGTTGGTCTCACTTTATTCTTTTAAAGGCTTTCTAAAAGATCTTGCAGAGAGGCAGTCTGTCGGTCATTGTTTTTAAATTGATTTAGGACCCAGATTTTCTTTATGATGACATTGGTGTTTGAATGATGAGTTCAATGATGATGAGTGAAAGTGTGTCTATGTTTTTATTTCGTTATTGTCTTTGTATTTATTGAAACCAAGCTGCTGCCACTTGCCAGGACCCTCTTGTAAAAGAGATTTGTAATCTCAAGGAGTTTTTTCCTGGTTAAATAAAGGTTTGAATGAATGAATGAATTTACGACTCGTCAAGTTGTCTGAACTCAGAGGACCCCGAGCTCACTTTCAAAGATGGCTACGTCGTGCATCACACGTAGTAAACATTGTGGTTTTCTACAATTTTAAGCACTTTTGTCCTCGTAACCAAATGAAGAAGTCGTACAATTAGCGCTGTATACTGCTACCTATAGGCATGTCGCTACAGTCTTATGAGTTAAATACCGCCTGATTAGTTATTTTGTAGCTTGTGCAGCTGAAATTGTCTAGAGACGCTTGGCTGCTACATGACAACAATGGCTTTAAGCCGAGTCTTGAGCAGAAAGCAGAGCAGTAGCCTAACGTTAACGTTAATCAAAACGTAATTTACATGTATCAAACTGTGATATATATTTGTGTAATATGTCAATAACTGGGTGAATAGAATCCTAAATGTTAATAAAAATGTTAAAAAAATCCATCTTTTTTCCGACTCGTAGTATTGTGTGACAAAAAGAATGCAACAACCCGCGGTTATTCGTTTTTCGACACGGATGTGATGTCACGCTCGAGCTACTAGTCGCGATTACAAGACAAAAAGAACGCACCATTATATGTACCCGTGTATATATCCCGTCAATGCAGTCAAGAGCATGCCAAACCTGTAGGTGGCAGTGTAACGAGAAGCTCAAGCCCACGTTAGCCAATCAGAATCCCGACAATAGCAACAACAGCAACCAATCACGTCCTCTTTCTCTCTCAGCTGCCTAAACCTCAGTTTGTCTCAGTTTACATGCAAACGTGCAAATGAAGATTTCCAAAATCTCCACTTTGGCCAGAATTTTTAGAAATAATCATTTTCTGTGATAAAAACGGGGTTTTCGTGTAAATGAGAGGCCAAACTGCAGGAAAATATCTGCGTCTTCCCTTCGTGTAAACGGGGCCTCAGTCACCATTTGTACTGATAAGAAAATACACATTCCGCAGGACTAAAATCCAAAAAAAGAAAGTGACCCGACAGACCGTCTGCATTTCTCTTGCATTAAAATGACAGGATATTTACCTCTTCTGAAGAGTCCATGTTTTTTTTTTTTAATCCTCTGTGTCCTCTTTGATTTGACAGGATAAACGCTATAGCAACTGCATGGAGGAAGGGTGGTGTGCCATCACTGAAGGCTTGCGTTATGTGGATGCGCTGATAGTGTTGTTGTCATTACTTAGAAATTCCTCATGGGTGAAACTACAAACTAGCTTTAACCCATTTTGAACTATAGTTTACGATAAAACATGTATTTCAGGTTTCATTATCAGTGGTGTAGTGAGTGTGTGGAAATCAAAACTAACAGAACACAAACCCTGCTGGCTGTCAGGACAGAGAGAGACATGAACTGCATATCCAAGCCCTCTCTGATTGAGAAATCAAGAAGGCAATCAGAAAGAGTGGATTCAGATGTGGCTTATCTTCCTGCCACACCTTTGCTACTCAACCTGCCGCTCCAAAAGCTGACGGAAAAATACCAAAGAGACACCCCGAGAGGGGGAGGGGGCAATACATTTGGCCACTTTTGTTTTTACTGTGAGTTTGCACTGGGAATGCATGAGCATTTGTTTTTTTTTTATCATTCGTCTGCGTGATTTGAGGGTGAGGAGGTGGTAGAGATCATTTAATGTATAGTAATCCCAAAATGTTGCATGCGGTGCATCTTACATATGAAGTTACACATAAGTACCCTCTTTACTCTTGGTCAGTTGTACCTGCCTGCCCTCTTGTGAACAGAGAGGATACAGCAGTACGGGGGGCAGACACTCTGTGGGCCATACCTGTGATGTCAACTTTATTCTTAGATGATTGACAAATGAAAAGACAATGACGTTTTTGTTTGAGGTCCTGGTGGCTCCAGCTCTTTACTTGTACTTCATATGTATATTATTATATTTGTCAGAAATATATTTGTCAACAACCAAAAACCAACAGGAACACACATAACTCATTCACAGGTCTAAGTGTATGAGTATATGTCTGATACATGAAAAATCAGACCCTCAAGTGGAAGACACTGCCTTCACTGTAAACTCAAAGATCAAGATTGTCACATTATCTATTGGTTTGCAGTAAATATTTATATGTATTCATGTCTTATCTTTCTTCCTTATTTCATTATATTTTCAACCTGGACCCTATATTATTATTTTTTTGTGTCTAAGAGACTGAAACTTTGGCAAAAACTGCACTTTTAGTGACGAAATAGACAATTAAGATTACATTGCAGTCCGGTTCGTGGCTGCTGAATATGCTGAATGCTCGCTTAATACTGGACCAATTCCAAAGATTGGTGTTCCCATCAGTCACTTATACACAACAGTATTGGGAAATAGAGTCCATGTTGAAAAAAAAAACTAAGTCACTCTGTAAGACAAAAGAAAGATCTTCAAATAATATCCTCTTCATGTTTTTATAAGCCATCATGAGTGAAGAACAATAGTTTAAATTGGAAAAGTAAAAGCATGCCAATGACAGATGGAGGGGAATTTTCAGTGCAGGGGCATTTCCTTTTTGGGGTGGTATATAAAGCATAAGTTGTCAAGTACGGCACAAAAGCTCTGAGCTCTCCTTAAGGCTTAAGATCGACTACTACTACAGGACAGAAGAGGTTAAAAGATGAAGACTGCACTGGCTGCGTTGGCTTTCTGCCTCCTCTACCTGCGATTCCAGTAATAACAACATCAAAGACCTGGAGGCCAGAGTGACAAACGCTGAAGAACAGTTTCAGCTTCTGAGGCAAGAGATCCCAGGTAAGAACTGTTTTTTAGTAAGAAAAATGAATGAAAACGTATTGGTATAAATAAGACTCCATACCATTCTTCTCTTCCTCAGTGGTACCAGTCTGCTCTCTAGTGGAGGACAGAGAGGATACAGCAGCTGTATCCAAGGAAACCGCATATTAGGCTTTGAACAATCTTAAGTCTCATTAAGTTATATTTGTGGATTTTTTAAATATATTTTTTGCCCATAAAAGAAACGTGCAGTCTTTCAGAAACCATAACGAAGATGGAAGTGCAGTGTGCGCGTGCACACACACACACACACACACACACATACAATGAAGATAAGATGTTGGATGATGACGTCTGCGAGCTGAGAGCACCTCTGTGTGTCTGCTGTGTCCTCCCACTCAGTGTGCAGTAGTGCATTTAGTCTATTTCAGTCCCTGGATATGTGAGGTCTTTTCTTTACTGTTCCCCCAAGCGACTCATCCACTATTGTGCACGATCTGACTCCTATAGGCAGCAAGGCAACACTGTTAGAAAATGAAGTCCATCAGCGTGGAAGCGGCTGTGGTCAATCACGTGCAAATAACTTCAGTTACTCTCAAAGATCGGCATCCGGCACATTTTATTGTTTGTTTTGTACAAAATCTGTTTCTGTATCATAAACTGTCTTATCTTTCTTGTATCCTCTCTTATATTGATTTAGTTTTATATCTTGTTCTACCTTATCTTAGGGATGCCATAAAGCAACCATTAAAGTTATGAAAGAGAAAATGCTATAGTTCAGAGAACAATATTCAGAAAACATTCTCTTTATATTGTTTATTTTTAGTGTTGTAAAGTAAATAGTAAAACAATTATTAGTTTGTTCTGGTCTATCAGAGCAAATTCCTCGTTTTCATGTAGCCTCTCAAGGTAAGCGGGTGGCATTTGGAGCATCTCTCGGCCCCGCTGGAGGAGTTGGACCTTATAAAGTTGAGATCAAACTGACCTACAAGAATGTGTATTCAAACACAGGCGCAGGTGGTTCTGTCCAAAGTCCAACAACCTTAAATAGTACAAGTACAATAAATAAATAAAAGACTGGTTGTGAAACAACAACTTTTCATTTTTACATTTCTCTTTAAGCACAAATTAACCAAAGGAGATTAAACCTGTT
Source organism: Perca fluviatilis (assembly GCF_010015445.1). NCBI lineage: Eukaryota > Metazoa > Chordata > Actinopteri > Perciformes > Percidae > Perca > Perca fluviatilis. The sequence continues at coordinate 26,066,365 of NC_053122.1, read as the reverse complement.
AATTATTGTGCTTTAGATATATGTGTGTGTGTGTGTGTGTGTGTGTGTGTGTGTGTGTGTGTGTGTGTGTGTGTGTGTGTGTGTGTGTGTGTGTGTGTGTGTGTGTGTGTGTGTGTGTGTGTGTGATTGAATCAAAATAAACTGCAATGCCTGTATTAGGATACATTCAATTAAGGCTTTGGCTGCAAAGACAATACTTGTCAGTATGATTAATTGTTTATTAATTAACTGATGTAAGTCACTTCATTGAAATTGCTGACAATAACAAAAATATAGAAATATCCAGCCAGGGGCTTTTTTTTTTTTGAAAAAAAAAAAAGGGGGAAAAAGGGGAGTTTTTTTAACCAAAAACGATAAAACAATAACCAAAGCCACCTTTGGCCAAATATCATATTCTTGTCATGAGTTTGTTTGTTTACCCATCAGGGTGGAAGATAACAGCTTTTGGGTCTCTGGTAAATTCAAGGCTATTTCCTTCTTCGTGTGGTATATAAAGCATAGTGGGGAGAGCTGATCAAGACAAACAGAAGTAAGTAAAAAGATGAAGACCTCCGTGGCTGTGTTGACTTTATCCCTCTTCTACCTTAGTGTGGCTGAGGTGCAGCAGCTGGATGACCAAGCAGAACAGGGCTCCAGCATAGAGATTCCCAACGTCGAGCGAACATGTCCCTGTGCTGGTGACATAACAGGGAGCCAGATAAACCATTGGCACCTTTTTGACATCTTAAGAGACCTGGAGGCCAAACTGAAGAACACTGAAAAACAATTAGAGGATCTGAAGAGAGAGGTCTGAGGTAAGAACATACAGTAACTAAGATATAGATTTTTTATTCTGTCTTTGTGTGTGTATACCATTTTCATTGTTTTCCAGTTTAGTTGTCTTTAAACAAAATACACATTACAATAACTCTATGTTTTTATGTAACTTTTTTAAGGTAACGGTGTGGCATTTGGAGCATCTATCGGCAATGCTGGAAATATAGGACCTTATAATGTTGAGATCACACTGACCTAGTATAATGTGTTTTCAAACACAGGCGCATACAACCCTGCGACAGGTAAACTTACTTTATTGATGTATATTCATGGTTATATACATTCATTTGTTAAATAAATACTTTCTTTGAATCTAGATGAAATGGAGAGACAGATGTTTCTTTCTGTTGATCATCCCCAGGTATTTTCACTGCTCCAGTCAAAGGAATCTATTACTTCAGCTTCTCTGGCCATAATTTATCATCTAGACTAATGGGGCTGCATCTGATGAAGAATGGAGTGCAGATGGTTCATGTGGCCAACCACCCAGCTGGAAACCGCCATGAGACCGCAACCAATGGCATGACTCTACAGCTTGAAGTGGGAGACCAGGTGTACATGAGACTGGTGTCAAACACCTGGATTTTTGATAATGGTAATAACCACAGCACCTTCATTGGTCATTTGTTATTCCCTCTGTAAGGGAAAGAGGAGAGTAGGTTGCTTTTTGACTTGATGAACGTGAGTCTAAATATCCCTTTCGTTTTAACTCTGAAATGGCCTGCAACAATTCTAGAGAAAGATATCTGGCTCTTTAGCAGCTAGATGCTCTTGACTGTGTTCACCAGCCACTCTGTTATCTTCTCTGTTAGCTGATTGGTGCTAAGCAGATAGCGTATAGTGGCTTTATCAGAGCTTTATTGTTACAAAATGGTCTCCTATACTGTAAGTGTTGATAATAGCAGCTCAGGAAATTTAAATCAATGTAAATATAAAAAATAACGCAGGTTAAGAAGAATACTTTTCATAATTGTGTACATTGAAAAGTGTGTATTCATTGACATTATGTTTGCCTTAATAAAGTGTTTTTATTAATACACCTACTCTGACTCCAGTCTGTAAAAATGCTGCAATCACTTTGAAACAAATGCAAACTGCCATTTCCTTCTCTTTTTTATGTAAGCTAAAATCACGACATAACTGTAATTCAAATGCAACACCCTGGTTTGCACTTTCACTTTAAAGTTCACTTAACCTATTTTGAATCTGTACTTCGGAGTACACTGAAAATCAAATTCTATTTTTTTCATACTGTCAGTTCTGTACTTCCATACCTTTAGCAGACATACGTTTATTTACTGTGAACTATAGGTTGCTTAAAATAAAAAAAGCTCTGGTTATAGGTCTGCATAGCTTAGCTTAAAGACTGGAAACAGAGGAACACAGTTAACTTGGCTCTGTCCAAAGTCCAAAAACCTGAAATAATACAAATACGAGAAATAGTTAAAGCACTTAACTCCTTGTAAAACCACAACCTGTCATTTTTACATTTCTTTTTAAATACAAATGAAACAAAGGAGTTACATGTTAATTAGTGAGTTGTTATAAGTGCTGGTAGGCACAGACCCAGGCTAGCTGTTTCCCCATTTCCAGTCTTGTGCTAAGCTAAGCTAACGGGATGCTGGCTATAGCCTGATATTTACCGGACAGATTTGAGAGTGGCATTCTCAGAAAGTGATGAATAAGTGTATTTCCCAAAATGTTGAACTACATATTTAAAGTACAGACATGAGATCAGTCTTCAAATTGAACTTTAAGTACAAAAGCGTTTGTGTACAAAAGCTTGACCTGTATTACCTACCAGCAAATGCCTGTTGGTGCACTTTGAGTATAAACTATGAGAAGTGATAATGGTCTCATAGTAAGCTAACCATGAAAATGGCTGTAGGCCTATATGTCACTTTTTTATAGCTGTGTACATAACATCAGACATCTTACCTGGACATGTTGGTATCTTTGCTCTTTTACCTGTTTCTCTCAAACGGTACAGTGTATAATTGTTTCATTCTTATTTGGTGTTTGTATACAAAAAAAGCCTTTCTGAGCTTTCTCTATATAAATACAGTATATATTCACTAACTAGTCTAAAACAAGACACTTTCAGCTAAAATTCCAAGCAGCAGTGTTTGATAGGCACCAGACTGAAATCTATTCTGTTTTGAATGTGTGGTTAACAGTTTTGACAGCAGTGTGTTAGCATTTGAACAAAGTGCTGTAAATCTACAGTATTGTGCAGGTTGTGGTTAAAGCTACGGGATAAGTGTGTAGAGTTTTGAAAACTGTGTTCAAGCAATGAAAAACGAACTAGAGTTTGGTCCACATGAACTGCTGCTGTGCAGACTGTAGTTTGAGTTTTGCACATGTGACTCCAGTTGTGCCCACTGTCGTCTAGCAATTGAAAACAACTGTAAATTGTTCATACTGTAAAGTTGAAAAGTTTGTAATTTCTGTACTGGTGTTCTGAGTGACAGTGTGTGTTATTTCAGTGATTACTGTTCTGAGTGTTTGGCTGCACTGAGCCTGTTTTGAGACATGTGTTAAGAGTTGTGTTGCTGTGAATGAGTTTTGCAGGTGATGTGAACTGTTTAGTTAAGGTGACTGTTGGTAGTGCAGACTGTAGTTAGAGTTTTGCACATGTGGCTTCAGTTGTGCCCACTGTCGTTTAGCAATCAAAAGAAACAGTAAGTACAGATCTAGAGCCAGAAGTGATTAGTTTGGTTTAAGACTGGAAAAAGGGGAAACAGTGTGGTTCTGTCCAAAGTCCAACAACCTTAAATAGTACAAGTACAATTTTTCATTTTTACATTTCTCTTTAAGCACAAATTAACCAAAGTAGATTAAACCTGTTAATGTCACGGGTACAATATCGGACTCAAATGCTCGACTCAAAAGTAAAAAAATACAAACAAAAGCTCAAGAAGGGCGCAGGAAGGACAAAAGGACAACAGGGCTAGGGAACTGAAGAAGGTGGGCAGCAGGGAACTCTGGACAGCGGAGCTTGGGGACAGAAAGTCTGCGGTCAGCTAAGCCCGGGGTCCAGGACTGTGAACCACAGTGAATGTGGAAACCCTCAGACAGCCGAACAGGACGACGAGGATTCTCAGGCGGACGGCAGCGAAGGTGAAACCCCTCTGGTGGCGGAACAGGTTGGCAAAGGCGGATCCCCTCAGGAGACCGATCAGGACCGCGAAGGCTGAGTCCCTCGGGAGGACAGACAGGTCTGCGAAGACGAAAACCCTCTGGAGGCAGTCGGCGATGAAGGAGATACCCCTCAGCTGGCCCAGCACGAAGGCAGACTGCCTCTGGCGACCAAACAGGACGTTGAAGACTCTCAGGCGACCATCGACAAAGGCAAAACCCCTCTGGAGGCCGGCGGCGAAGTCAGAATCCCTCTGGAGGCCAAGCACGAAGGCAGAATCCCTCTGGAGGCCAAGCACGAAGGCAGAAGCCCTCTGGAGGCCATTGGCGATATCCCTCTGGAGGCCGACGGGAAAGGCAATAACCCTCTAGAGGCCGGCAGCAAAGGCAATATCCCTCTGGAAGCCAGGCAGGTGGAGGAGGTGAAGGGGCAGCTGGGCTGGAGCCATGCGACAAGTCAGCTGGGCTGGAGAGAGGCGACGAGTCAGCTGGGTTGGAGACAGCTGGGCTAGGGTCCGCCCACAAGATCAGGAGTAGGCCAGTCTGTCGACAGGGCAACTGGAACCGTGACAGGCAACAGGATCAGGAGTCGGCAAATCAGCCGACAGGGTAACTGGAACAGTCAGAGGAAACAAGAAAACAGGATCAGAAGTCGGCCGGACCACCGACAAAACACGGGGAGCAGGAATCTCTGTGGCACCAAACAAGGTACAGTCTCAGGGGTACCTAACCACAAAAAAGTCTCTGGGACTCCAGAGACCGGCAAAGTCTCTGAAGTGCCAGGCAACGACACCGTCTCTGAGGTGTCGGGCAGTGGCACCGTCTCTGAGATGTTGGGCAACGGCACAGTCTCTGGGGCTGCGGTCAACGAAGGCACTGGGAGACTGGTCAGCTGAGGCTCTAGAAGACTGTCAGCGCAGACTCTGGGAGAACGGTCGACGCAGACTCAGAGAACAGTCAGCGATGCAGACTCTGGAAGAACAGTCAACGTAGTCTCTGGCACTCCAGAGACCGGCAAAGTCTCTGGAGCGCTGAACAATGGCAAAGTCTCTGAGGTGTCGGGCAATGGCACAGTCGCTGAGGTGTCGGGCAACGGCACCGTCGCTGAGGCTGCGGTCAACAAAGGCACTGGGAGACTGGTCAGCTGAGGCTCTAGAAGACTGGTCAGCGCAGACTCTGGGAGAACGGTCAGTCGACGTAGACTCTGGGAGGTCAGTCGATGTAGACCCTGGACGGCTGGATGGCAGCGGAGGTTCTGGAAAGCTGCACGTCAGCGGAAGCTCTGGAAAGCTACACGTCAGCGGAGGTTCTGGAAAGCGGCACGTCAGCTTGGACTCTGGGAAGCTGGACAGCACAGGCTCTATGCCACTGGACATCACATACTCAGGTCCACTGGACAGTACGGGCTCGGGTCCACTGCACAGCACGGGCTCAGGTCCACTGCACAGCACGGGCTCTGGTCCACTGCACAGCACGGGCTCTGGGCTGAAGAGAGGTTGAAGCGTGGAATGTCGTTGGGACCCATCTCGCCAATGTCCTCTCTTGTGGCCTCCACGGTTCCCAGGAAATATTGCCAGACGGGTCCGCTGAGGTTCTGGAAGCCTGCACATTGTGGACTCGGGGCTGCTGTACACCACGGGCTCGCTGGAAATCATGGGATGGAAAGTGAAGACTCAGGACTGGAGAGAGGTTGACGCTGGACATGGCATTGGAAGCCATGTTGACCCTTACTCCGTATATGGCCTCCACGAGTTCCAGGGAAAATATCCAGGAGGCTCCCTACAAAAGATTGCTTATTGTACGGGTTGCCTGCAGAACAGGTAGCAGTAGAGCAGACAGAAGTTCAGGGGAGCTGTTAAGGTGTAGACACATATAGCCGACGGCCGACCGTTGACAGAAAACCCCGTCGATATGATCAGTCGCATCCTCGAGGTCCAAAAAACTGCCACAGAACAGACCAAAAAGACGAGAGGAGACGAGACGTAATACATCTCTATAACAGCAGGCGGCGCTAATCTGTAATGTTGCCCAAGAAATGAAAACCGGCAGCTGATTGGACGAACGCGTCACATGGGTTTGTTTTCTCCGGAAATTTAAAGCCAGACTGTCATGGCGGCCTTTCAGAATACGATCTCATGTTGTACTAAAATAGTTCACTGAAACATGTTTCTGAAAACATTTTAAGCGAGAAATAGGCCATGCAGTTGCTGAATCTGTCTTCATTTCAGCTCAACAAAGGTCAGTTTAAAAGATTTTTGTCAGATTTTGAGAGACTCTAGTCACCTCACTCCGCTCGCCATTTCCGGGTGAGTCCCGACCGAACATGTCAGGTCGGCCAAAATGAACGCCGACAGCCCCTCAGACGGACGACGGAACGGGACACACCGAACAGATTTGAGTCACTGACCTCGCCAAACTGTCCCACGGCCGATAATCGGCCTGGTGTGTCAGCGCCCTTAGTAACTGTGCTGGACCTTTCCCCTCCAGCTAGAAGGCTGACTGCTTTGGCCTCCTCAGTCCTTCTAACACACACATGGCAGCATAATGAAATAAGGTCACAAAAGTTTCTGGCTCTCCTTCTGGCTGAAGAGTGACACGACTAGGAGATGTAGAAACAGGAGCAAGCTGGTTGATGAAAAAAAGCACCGGTAGCCAACATGCTAGCAGGCCTAGCAATAGGCAGGCTGGTGGGTGCTTGCTGGCACGGAGATGGTCCGGGGAGCTGAAGATTAGCATTGTAGAGCTAACTGGCTTACATGAATTCAGTCCATTAGCAGTTGGAGGAGTGAGAGTGGAAATGAAACTTATTGCCCAGGGAGGAACAGAATATGTTAACCACGGTTTCTTCAAAACTTTCTCACAGGCTAATGACAGAATGGCTTCCTTCAGGTACTCACTGCTAGCCTCCCTCCACCTGGACTTCAGCTCCACCAAGTCTCAAACAAGATCACAAAGTTCATCCGAAGCGGTCTTCGTTGGATACATACCAGAGTCGGCTGAGTCCTTCTTGGCCAGATTGTACTGTCACGGGTACAATGTCAGACTCAAATGCTCGACTCAACTCAGAGTAGCAGGTAAGTCTGTTTATTAGTAAATAAGCAATCCAGGCAACGGTACAAATTCAATAGGCTGAAGACGTGGTCGAAAATACAAACAAAAGATCTGGAAACACTGGAGAGTGAGACACACAAGGAGTAATAACAATCTGGCAGGGAATAAGTGAAACAAGGGGGTATATATATATATATACACGGGGGATGGGAAATCAACTACACACAGGTGAATCACATTAGGGTGGGGACAGGTAATCACAAACGGCGGGAAACAAACAAAGGCAGGAAGACAAGTGAAGGGAATGAAGACAAAACAGTAAATGTCAAAATAAAACAGGAAGTCCAAGAAACAAACAGAAAACACAATAAGAGTGGAACTGGACGTGACAGTTAATTTTTTTGCTTTAGATATATTTGTGTGTGTGTGTGTGTGTGTGTGATTGAATAAAAATAAACTGCAATGCCTGTATTAGGAATACATTCAATTAAGGCTTTGGCTGCAAAGACAATACTTGTCAGTATGATTCATTGTTTATTAATTAACTGATGTAAGTCACTTCATTGAAATTGCTGACAATAACAAAAATATAGAAATATCAGGCCAGCCTTATCTTTTTAGTGAAGAAAAAAAAAAGGATTGTAAATACGAGTCTTGTTGACCAAGAACGATAAAACAATAACCAAAGCCACCTTTGGCCAAATATCATATTCTTGTCATGAGTTTGTTTGTTTACCCATCAGGGTGGAAGATAACAGCTTTTGGGTCTCTGGTAAATTCAAGGCTATTTCCTTCTTCGTGTGGTATATAAAGCATAGTGGGGAGAGCTGATCAAGACAAACAGAAGTAAGTAAAAAGATGAAGACCTCCGTGGCTGTGTTGACTTTATCCCTCTTCTACCTTAGTGTGGCTGAGGTGCAGCAGCTGGATGACCAAGCAGAACAGGGCTCCAGCATAGAGATTCCCAACGTCGAGCGAACATGTCCCTGTGCTGGTGACATAACAGGGAGCCAGATAAACCATTGGCACCTTTTTGACATCTTAAGAGACCTGGAGGCCAAACTGAAGAACACTGAAAAACAATTAGAGGATCTGAAGAGAGAGGTCCGAGGTAAGAACATACAGTAACTAAGATATAGATTTTTATTCTGTCTTTGTGTGTGTATACCATTTTCATTGTTTTCCAGTTTAGTTGTCTTTAAACAAAATTCACATTACAATAACTCTTAAAAAAGGTAACAGTGTGGCATTTGGAGCATCTCTCGGCCCCGGTGGAGGTGTTGGACCTTATAATGTTGAGATCACACTGACCTACAAGAATGTGTATTCAAACACAGGCTCATACAACCCTGCGACAGGTAAACTTACTATAATGATGGTTATATAGATTCATTTGTTAAATTCATACTGTCCCTGACTCTAGATGAAATGGAGAGACAGATGTTTCTTTCTGTTGATCATCCCCAGGTATTTTCACTGCTCCAGTCAAAGGAATCTATTACTTCAGCTTCTCTGGCCATAATTTATCATCTAAACCAATGGGGCTGCGCCTGATGAAGAATGGAGTGCAGATGGTTACTGTGTACAACCATCCAGCTGGAAACCGCCATGAGACCGCAACCAATGGCATGACTCTACAGCTTGAAGTGGGAGACCAGGTGTACATGAGACTGCGGTCAAACACCTGGATTGTTGATAATGGTAATAACCACAGCACCTTCATTGGTCATTTGTTATTCCCTCTGTAAGTGCAAACTGCCATTTCCTTCTCTTTTTTTATGTAAGCTAAAATCACGACATAACTGTAATTCAAATGCAACACCCTGGTTTGCACTTTCACTTCAAAGTTCACTTAACCTATTTTGAAACTGTACTTCGGAGTACACTGAAAATCTAATTATATTTTTTTTCATACTGTCAGTTCTGTACTTCCATACCTTTAGCAGCCATACGTTTATTTACTGTGAACTATAGTTTGCTTAAAATAAAAAAAAGCTCTGGTTCTAGGTCTGCATAGCTTAGCTTAAAGGAACACGCCGACTTATTGGGAATTTAGCTTAAGTCGATACATACCCTTCTCATTTCCGTGCGTGCTGTAACGCTATCTGACGGCTCCAGCATTAGCTTAGCTCAGCACAGATCCTGCAGGTAACTGGTTCCAACTAGCCTACTGCTCGAATTAGACAAAGTGACAAATAACGCCAACATGTTTGTTTACATGTTGTGATTTTAGAGTCATGAGCGTGTACAAAAAACAACATAACATGAGACACAGCCATCTTTTATCCGTAAACAAACCAGGAACTATATTCTCAGACAGGCTTGCTGCGAGCATATCACTCCGCCCAAGTACTATATTCTTCCGTCTGAGAATATAGTTCCCGGTTTGTTTACGGTTAGAAGATGGCTGTGTCTCATGTTACGTTGTTTTTTGTACACGCTGTGACTCTACAAATCACAACATGTAAATAGGAACATGTTGGCGTTATTTTGTCACTTATTCGGAGCAGTAGGATTACTGGAACCATTCACCTGCCTGTTCTGTGATGGGCTGATGCCGCTGGAGCCGTCAGACAGCTTTACAGCCCGCACGGAGATGAGAAGGGTATGTATCGACTTGTCTTACTCTGGGGGTTACGGTGAATAAGCTAAATTCCCAATAAGTCAGCGTGTTCCTTTAAAGATTGGAAACAGAGAAACACAGTTAACTTGGCTCTGTCCAAATCCAAAAACCTGAAATAATACAAATACGAGAAATAGTTAAAGCACTTAACTCCTTGTAAAACCACAACTTGTCATTTTTAAATTCTTTTTAAATATAAATGAAACAAAGGAGTTACATGTTGATTAGTGAGTTGTTATAAGTGCTGGTAGGCACAGACCCAGGCTAGCTGTTTCCCCTGTTTCCAGTTTTTGTGCTAAGCTAAGCTAACCGGATGCTGGCTATAGCCTGATATTTACCGGACAGATTTGAGAGTGACATCTAACTCTCAGAAAGTGAATATAAATTATGAGAAGTGATAATGGTCTCATAGTAAGCTAACCATGAAAACGGCTGTAGGCCTATATGTCAACTTTAACTCTGTGAAGTAGCAAGCTTTTTGTCTCTGTACAGCTTCTTACTTACTGTCCCCTCTGCAGTTATTGACTCTATTACTGCAAAACCCAAGTCAAGCTTTACATACAGGACGTGTTATGAAATAAGACTGTCTTCTTACTTCCACATTTTCTCACTCACTTGCTGCTGGGGTCAGACTGAGTGTGTGTGTTGTCAGCTGTCACATTGGTTTGAGTTCATGTGGTTCATGTGGTTTAACAATAATAAAGGCATGAAAGCTCTTTAATAGTCTCCATGAGAGAAAGGGTTTTAGGAAGAAGTGTCTGCAGTGATTGGAAAGGTGGCAGTGTTTTGAAGGAAAAGACGACGGGCTTCGCATCCAAAAAGCTCATAAATATCCAGCTGTTGCAACTACGGTAAATCAGTGTCATAAGATCCTGCTGGCTTCTTTGCTCAAATCAAATCACATGGAACCATTGCATGCACCACAGCCACACAAGTGAAACCTATTCATCCTTTTCCCACCGTGTCCCTGTCCTTTATTTTCTATCAGTGTAAGATCAAAGGACATACTTCTCGGAGCATTACAGGACTGGGGTCAGGTCTGGTGTCATGGGCGCCCGAGGGAGGACAGCCTGTGACGATGCAAACCATTTATTTCTAAATGCATAAGAGGAACTGAATGTCTGTTTCAACATTTCATAGATCGGAGGTGAAGTTACCGCAGCACAGGAAGCACTCTTTCCTCCACCCTTCCTTTCCTCCATGCAATAAAAAAAAACCAACTTATCAGTAAGCTGTAAAAGACTTACATGCAATGAAATGTTAATGAAGCACAGGTTACAGGCCAGGGCCGGGTCTAGACTTTTGGGGGCCCTAAGCAGGATTTGGTTTGGGGACTCTCCACATTGTAACATGTTGCCACTGCACTTGGCACTTAACCAACTTGTGTATTGTAAATAGTTTAAGCACTCATATACTCATATATTCATGTACAAATACGCATTAAAAGACTAATGTAAGACCTATTAGCAGCAACACTATCTTTAAATAGACCGGCTCTGTTATGAGCTCTATTGTGGGACATTTCAAGCGCTCTTGGGGGCCCTCTGGTAGCCACTGGGCCCTAAGCAGCCGCTTAGTTCGCTTATGGGTCGGGCCGGCTCTGTTACAGGCAATAAAGGCTTTAGACTAAACAGGATAAATGTTGCAGGAGATAAACTGAAACTTTCAGTTTACATGTATTACACATATTTTTCTAATCTGCCAGGCAGATTGTGAAATTCAGGATGGACATTAGGGTTTGTGTAATAATGCAGTAAGCAGAGGATGGTGTCAGATTGTAGGCAAATCTCCAGCTCCAAAGGCGTAGCAGCAGTTGTAAAACTGCATCTGTAATATTATATGTGTATAATTATATAATTTGAATAAAGTTATATAGGTAACGCCAGAAAACGCCTAAAACTACATTTTCCAACAACCATAGGAGAAGCAGCATTTTACCATTGCAGAATTTGCATCTAAGTGTTTTCTTTTTAAATTCCGCAGTACTTGGGCAGAATCTCGTTCTGGTGTATGTATAAAAAAAGTGTTACATTAAATTGTTTTTACTGATCAGCGTATAAGTAGCATTTTATGGTAGTAGCTGGTTAAGGTGGAGTTAGTTGTAATAATTATATACGAGTTACGTAGTTTGGTTCACAGCACAAATCTGTGTATATTTGTATTCATGTTTTGCACATTTGCACAAAACAGAGATTTTTTTTTAAAAACATTTTAAGCCTTAAAAATTATGTTTAAACGGGAAATCTCTCTTTGGCTGCAAACAACCCATATTCATCTGAAACTTAGTCTCACTTTGCCAGACCCTCCTCCAAAGCACGCTGTAGGAGGGTCTGGCTACTCCACATAGCATTCGGGGATGGGAGGAAAACGTGCTCTGATTTATTGGCATTTCTTTAAACCAATCACAATCGTCTTGGGCGGTGCTAAGCACCGGAGAAAAGTCGCTGCAAAATAGCCTCTGGAAGGAACTTGTTTTGGTGGAACATGTGTACGTTCAAAAGTTGTTTTAGTCGTGCAACAGGAAACTCAGATTGGACAGATAGTCTAGCTAGCTGTCTGGATTTACCCTGCAGAGATCTGAGAAAAGGTTAACCATAGTCCTCATAAATCCACCGGAGTTTAAAATGCCAACACAAAGGAAACCCAAGGCATCCGGCCTAAATGAGTGAAATCCAGCGGATTTTCTGACGGCAACGGAGCAATCCCGGAAATGTAACGTCAAGGATATATCTGAAACTTGACAAGCGGCGCTTACTAAACACTGCCTTTTTTGCAAGGGGTCACAAGTCAAAAGGTTTATTATTTACCAATGCATTGTATTTGATAAGCTCATGTTTTTTTTTTTTTACATAAGATAAGGAGCCTTTTTTGTCATTATGTTACCATGAATACAACAAAATTACGAGTGCCCCTCCAAGCAGTGCTTGAAATAAAACTATATTGCACACAATATAACTAATAAAAGTCTTAGTTTGAAAAGTACCTAGTAAGTACAGCCAGGGGTATATTTCCCTCTGAAATGTAATGGTGTAGAAGTATAAAATATAAACACACAAGTAAAGTACAACTACCTCAAAATAGTACACATGTACAGTACTTGAGAAAATTCACTATGATAGGCAGTGACAGTAGTCCTGCTTTGCTCATTCTAGTCAGTGAGTTACCTAGTATTTTACATCTGTGAAGCAAAGTGAACACCTTTAACCCATTGCTAGGATAAAAAAAAAAATCAGTAGCTAAGCAACTAGATAATTTAGTTTGACACATTTATCTGACAGCTTCTTTTTTGCTGTGTGTTGCCTTTTGAACCTGAAAAAATGGAAGTGATCTACAGCCCGTTGCTTTTTATGAAATGCAAATGTCTGCAAAGTTAGTTTGAGCTTGACATGTGATGTTAATCTACAGCCAGGTTCATTTCCTGCTGTGTGTGCACACTTCTGCTGATATGTGTGCATGAGAAGTTTCATTCATTTTAAAGTGCTCATATTATGCTTTTTGGCTTTTTCCCTTTCCTTTATTGTGTTATATATCTTTTTGTGTACATGTTATAGGTTTACAAAGTGAAAAAGCCCAAAGTCACTTACCATCTCCAACTGAAAACACTGTTCACAAACTGCTCCAAACAGCTCTATTGTAGTCCAGCCTTTACTTGCGTGACAAACGCGCGTCATTCTGCGTCACTTTGTAACACACGTTTTAGTGCTCGCCTAGCTGCTAGCGTGGCACGCCCTCAAACCAAGCTAGAGCGGAGGCCCGAAGAGTTCAGGTAGTTGTATCGCCATGTCCAGGAGACAGTGCAGAATGAAAACGTTACGTATGAAAGACTAATTTTGTTAACATTTAAATAACTTACCACTCGGAAACGTCTTGCTCCAGTCTAGGTTGCGAAGCTGGTTCGGGTTGTTCTGCCTGTGGATCAGACTCGGGTTCGAACACGAGCCGAAGCCACGGATACTGGCTGAAGCGGGTTTGTATTGGATCACACTAGCATGCTTGTCAGGGCCCGCCCTACTCTACTTCTGACTGGCTAGTAGTCCTTACACAGGTCCTGTGCATGTGCGACTCCCAACAAAGATAGGAGTGCGGGGGAAAAAAAGAGGAGCTGCAGCAATGACAGTACGACAAAAATATGGTGTTTTTTGAAAATTAAACCATGTAAACCTATTCTGGTACAACCTCAAAATACAATTATGATGCTGAAAATGAGCATAATATGAGGTCTTTAAAAGGTAATTCCTATGTTTCACTAAAAGAAAGAAAGGAAGCCCATCTCTTCATTCAGTAATAATCATTACGATGGCACGTAATTTGCAGTAATAGATAGGAGTTGGCGATAGTTCTAGTTATAGTAAATTCCAGTCATCTCTAATGAAAGTGCTCTGGAGCTGTAGCTGCATGCACTGACAGTTGCAGCTACTGCAGATGGTCATTAGGAAAACAAAGTTAGCATTGCTAGACTCATTGAAGCAACCCTTTCTTCACATAGGACCTGAATAGTCCTTAGATTGAATTTGGTAATCTGACTTTACATCTCTGTGGTTGTAGGGTAACTTGAGGCAACAGCTCATTGGCTGGTCTGAGGAACGGCTTACCAAATACCGGCCTACAGAATGTATGGCTGATTCAACTTGGCTGCAGACACAAAAAGCCCTCTCTGTCCTCCGCTCCACAGCCTAGAAAACATGCGGCGGGAAGAGGGGAAACATCTCTCCCCAGCAAAACACACTTACTGGAAACCCTACCCATTACCCAAACAACTGGACGGAGATGTTTTTTTATTCACGTGGGCCATCGTTACTTACTTAACACTACAGACCAGGGTGTTTAGGGCTATCCTTATACGAACAGAAAACATTTAAAACCTGCAACTCTTTTTTCGTTTTTGTTGTACACAAGTGTCAAACATAGCATCTAGCGCTGCATCTATGATATCTAAAAAAAGAAAGCCCCAGGTTGTCAGACACAGTGGAAGGGCTGCAACTAATTATGTTGATTGTGGATTAGTAGGGCTGGGCAATATATCGATATCATGATATGAGACTAGATATCGTCTTAGATTTTGGATATCGTAATATCGTGATATGACATAAGTGTTGTCTTTTACTGGTTTTAAAGGCTGCATTACAGTAAAGTGATGTACTTTTCAGAACTTACCAGACTGTTCTATTATTTGCATTTTCCCCACTTAGACAGTATGTCCACATTACTGATGATTATTTATCTAAAATCTAAGTGTGAAGATATTTTGTTAAAGCACCAATTGCCTACCCTAGAATATCGCCGCAATATCAATATTGAGGTATTTGGTCAAGAATATCGTGATATCTGATTTTCTCTCTATCAATTAGTCTATGTTTTGTTGTTTAATTAATTGATTTGTGTATAAGATGCCCAAAAGCATTGGAAAGTATGCATCACAAGTGCCATGAGCCCATGGTGACGTGACAAGTCGTTTAAATGACTTTTTTGTGCGCAAAATACGCCAAAAATAAAACTAAGAAAAGCAGCAAATTGTCACATTAAGAGAAATGTTTTTGTTGTTCCTTCATTTAACTACAGAAAGGTCAGTTCATTTTTTTTTTGTTGACTAATCACTTCATGAACTTTAAAAAAAAATTGTTTACAGGGACAATCACAATCAAAGTACCCCAAAAATGTAGACACTTTATGTTATCAGCAGAGACAAGCACAGCACACAGCGTTACGTAAAATGCGTTTTGTATTAAGTATTAAGTCTTTCAAACTGACAGGTGGATGGCAGAAGAGTTTGTCCAAAGAGAGAATTACAATTACGGTAAGTCAAAATTTTCTTTTTTTTTTTTTTTTTTTTTTAGAAAAGAAAAAAAAAATCTAGATAATACAGACACACATGGCTTGCCATTCACTGAACCACAATCCTAGTAGGCTAAAGTTACTGTTGTTCTTGTTGGACTAGTACCTCGAGAAACGGCTTGAGTCGGACCCTGAAAAAACAGGTCTGATACAAGCTCGGCTTCCTGACAGCAAGATAGGTTAGAGGCTCTCCTCACTTCAACACCAAATTAAACTAGATTGTTTACTGAAAACTGCTAAAAAAAGTTCTGATTGCCATCAAGACGCACTGCAGAGGAAGTAGGGCTCATCAGTTGGCACAGTCACAGGAGTTTTCTTAGGAAGGCACTTGACATGGGGTTGTGGCGTTCCCCATGCAGCGACAGCAATGCACTAAGGTCCTTGTTTGTGCACACTGAGGAGGGACACCGTCAGCTAAGTGCAAGTTCCATGATAAATCCACTTTCACCAGACCGGAGAGGGGGGGGGGGATAAAAACAAAAACATTTAGTCGTAACACAACTCCACCACAGTCCACGGCTTCAAATACAGTATCTTAGTGGGTGGGGGGGTCTGCGCCTCTTGGATCACACTTGACCTTTTGGGGAAATAAATTGTGGAGATCTGGTGTGAGTAACCTGTGCAAGGCTAGAGTGGTGACTGATACGTTTAGGAGCGGATTTAAGCGCTTTCAGGCCCCGTGGTCTCACCCAAAAAAAGACCTTACAAGTGACCAATCCCAGCTCTGCCTGGATTTAGCATAACCCCACCAACCCTAAAACAGATGGACCCGGCCTAGAAGATGTAACAGTACAACTCAACAAATAAAACCACAAAAAAAAAACAATAACCAGAAAACAGGTGTCTCTTAGGTTTCACAATAAGACATTCCCACTGAGGCACATTTCCAGAGAAGTGTCATATACAAAGCTATATTAAAAAAAAAAAAAAATCCCAAAACATTCAAGTACTTTGTCATGTAAACACTTTTCCAGGCTATAATACACAATGGATTATTGTCGTCGTTGATTTGTGTGCAACAATAAGACAACAGTGTGAGGAGAGAGAATAGCTTCGCAAAAAGCCTGCAGGACAACTTAGAAGCTCCAATTCAGCCCGGATGCACTGTTTTCTGTAGGTTAGTTGTTGTTGTTTTTTAGAGCAGGACACATGAGCAGCACTGGTCGCCACCACTGGGAACAGTTGAATAGTTCATCTGTCTGACTATTTCCGCAAACAGTTCGTCGACTGATCCTTTATTTTTGGCTGAAGTTTCCATAAACGGGCAGTTCCACTCCTGGGCCAGCGCCTTGCCTTCCCCGGAAGACACCTCTCTCTCCCCCTCCAGGTCCACCTTGTTTCCCACCAGGATCATGGGCACCCTCTCGTATCTCTTCACCCGGATGATCTGGTCTCTCATCGGCTTGATGTCCTGGAAGCTCTGCTGGTTCACCAGGCTGTAAACCAAAATAAAGCCCTGGCCGTTCTTGATGTACAGGTCTCGCATGGAGGCGAACTGCTCGGTCCCCGCCGTGTCCAGGATCTCCAGCACCGACGGGGACGAGTCCACCTCGATCTCCTTCCGGTAGAAATCCTCTATCGTGGGGTCGTACTTCTCGATGAAGGAGCCCGTCACGAACTGGACCGTCAGCGCCGATTTCCCGACTCCACCCGAGCCCAAAACAACCACTTTGTACTCCCTCATGGCAGACACCTCCTTTTTTTTTTTTCCGCGACGAAGCCTGCCTGCGCTCTCTCTCTCTCTCTGTCTCTCTCTCTCTGTCTCTCTCCCACCCGCTGACCAGCCCCGATGTTTTCAAAGCGAGCAGGCTGGATAGGCTGCCCTCTCGCTCGGATAGGAGTCAAATCCTCCTCGCCTGCTCTGTGACGGCCGCGGAGCGCAGATCCGAGGAGAATGGCCGCTCCTGGACATTAGCGTGGCGAATTAAAGCACATTTTGATCGCACTGTATTGTGCAACGGGGCTGGGAAGCGTGATCGCTCCTCCGCTCTTGCATGGCGTTTCCTGCCCACATCCTCAGCAGCGCGTCAAAAGCCGAGGCTCAGTTCCGTTTTCTTAAAGGAGCCGTCACCCGAAACCAAACCTCGGCCAGAGCCATCAGATGTTCTCATCGGATGACGGGATGACCAGACAGACACTGCAGGCCAGGGGCGTAGCACAAAATTCTGGGCCTTGTAGAAAGGCATTTTCTATGGGCCCCTACCCTCATCCACAGCTATTCATTCTAGCATCTTTTTGGGCCCTCCTCACATGAGGGCCCTGGGTACTCAGTCCCCTTTTCCTCCCCCCCAGTCCGACGCCCCCCTGCTGCAGGCTGTGCATGTCTGTGGCCTAGTCCGTACGACCTCTGCCCTCTGCCCTCATGTACACAATGGCATTGCTCTCAACAAGAGGCTCTTCAGCTGTCTGTAATTAGGATTATACATACACATGCGTGTGCTAATAAGGTCATTCATTAGCCATTTTACATATGTCATCTTACTTAACCCCCCCCCCAATGGGCCAGTGGAGGAGGAAGTACGCACATCTTTTACAGTAGTGCTCATAAGTGTATTAACCCATGCTAAAGTTGACTAAAAAGACGAATAAAAAAATCGTCTTTTGGAAATTGATCTTAATACCTTAATTTAAAAAATGAGGAAAAATCCAACCTTTAAGGACACCCGTTCTTTGTGAATGAATAATGTATCGTAAATAAATGTTCTTTCTTAAAATACAGGGGGCATAAGTAAGTACACCCCTATGTTAAATTCCCATAGGGACAAGCATATTTTTATTATATATATACATATATATATATACACTGCTGGGTAGTTAAACCTATGATCACAATGTAATGATTTATAATTTGTAATAATAATCTAAATATACAAAGAATCTAGAAATGAAAGCTGTCATGAAAGTACAATATTGGCTTCCAAAATGTAGTGGTTTAGAAGTATAAAGTAGCATAAAATGAAAATACTCAAATAAAGTACAAGTACATCAAAGCTGTACTGAAGTATAGTACTTGATTAAATGTACTCTCAAGTCCACCGCTGCCTGTACATGGGTAAAAGCAGCAATACTGCAATATACAAGTAATACATTACAAGTAAACGGCCTGCATTTAAAATGTCTAAGTAAAAGTACCAAAAGTAGTACTCATAATGCAGGCATGGCCCTGGTACTGTATTGTAAGTATTATACATCATTATACTATTGGATTATTATTACAAGCTATCACAGGATAAATAATATAGTTTTTTCCCCCTTATTAACATCAAAATGTCGCCCCAAATCTAATCATATGATTCTCCTCTATAGCAGGAACCACATTTATTGTTCTTGATGTGTTGTGATAATCTGATTAGATCATCTTTACTGTAGTTATTTATTTATAGCGTCAATTCAGAGGTTGCAATCTTAATCAAATTGTACTTGATACAATGACATTAAAGATATTTTATTCTATGACACATAGCAACATAATATCCTGCCAACAGGCACCATGGTAGAAACGATATTAAGACGTTTAGCCCGGAAAGGTAGCATGTTTCTGAAGATAAAAGAATATAAAGATTTAGCTTTTGTGTAACTGCTTGCATTAGAAAACCTGTCAATGTCTCTTATTCTTGGTCTCCCTGCTAGATTATGTAGTGTTAAAAAACCAGAGACTCTTCTGTATTCTTACATATGCAGCTATGAAGAATATATTTTTGCATTGGATTAGTCATAAACAGCCAACTGTTAAGAGCTGGCATAAAGTTCTGTTTGATTTAGTATCTCTGGAATACCTGACATGTGTGATACATTCCAAATCATACCAATTTTATAAATTTATCTAAATATTTGGACCCTACTGTCGCTGACATTATGTCACGTTTTTTTTTTTTAATAAAAGGTCATAAGAGAGAGTACTTTGCTGTGTATGTTTTCTTTCTTTATTCATTCATTTTTTATTGTATTTTATGTGTGTACCTGAGTCAACGTTGTTGTGTTTTTGGATGTGTGTGTTTGTTTGAAATATGGTTGCGTGCTAAATTTCGTGGATCCATTTTTTAATGAAAACCAATAAACATATTTAAAAAAACTAAACAAAAAAAACAACAACCTGTCAATCAATTTGGGATTGAAAGCAGGTCCCTGTGTTTTAATTTTTGGGGGTGAGACCTTTGTTCACATCTGGATTACAGCAAACACAAGTCACTGTATGAATAAGATAACCATGCCTTCTGAACCGTATACACTCGCTCCAAAAGATGGAAAAGAGGGAAATAAGCCCTCTGATGTCATCAACACGTTACATATTCGAATACAATACAATGGTAGGCATGTTGTGAGTTCGTGTGGCCTTCACCTGTTTTATTATCACGTCTGACCCAGATAAAGCACACAATGTCATGAAAATTGCCCTGAGCACCATTCATTTAATTCAAAATGATATCAGTCTCTGTGGAGCTGCTCCAGTCTTGCTGACATTGAACCCCCAAGGTTGAAGTTCAGAAACAATTTTGAATACGCTCTCCTAGATTATCCCATACACGTCATGCCAAAATATAATGGGAAAACACTTGCATGCTGATCTGCAGTATATAACAGATAGTAGGTATGTTGTTCAGCAACAGGGCATCAATGTTTATGCGTCCATAAATATTAGGTTGAACGTGAGAACTTTAAAGCATTCACTGAAATGCGCCTATGTGTTAACTTGACTCACACACCCAGTACACACAGAGTCAGTGAACACACACCTGTTGCATGAGCAAATCAAATATTGTTTTATTCAGATTTCAGATTCAGAGTCAATTATGGCAACAACAAAATGTGCATCAACAGATCTGAAGACAGAATAGTACATTATTGTGTGGCAACTGTTAGCAAATACATAATTGATGGTTGCACTTACAAGTAAAAAGCAGTCAAAGCGTACACGTGCCCCCAGCAGGGAAGAGAAGCCATGGTTCCAGCCAGGAGACTGAACATCTGGTTTGGAGGAAAAAATGGTGCTTTGGTTCTGTAGCAACTAAACTCAGCAGCCTCGAGTCAGACACCTGTTGACCGGTGACTGTTACATTCATTTCAAAGACTAATTTGCCAAATAAGCATTTGGTATGGTGAGCCTTCACCTGCTGAGTGCACAGCTATGATAGCAGGAACAACGTCCTGTGAGTCAGTGTCGACTGTAATTATACGGCTATGAGAAGGTTCTGTATCTGGGGTGGATGAGTGCTAATATTTATTCATCATTCTTTAAATAACATCTTTGCTTGGAAAATATTTTTTTTTAAATCACACAAGAGTAAGATGACTTGTTTTTTTTTGAAGTATTATTTCTCCCCACTGTGGATGTTATCTACTTTGAAAAAACAAACAAACATATTACTGTGTATTCTGTAATCTGAATGTGTTATCTGTCTTTACATAACTACGCAGTTTATTTTGTTTACATGTTTGTACTTTTACATGCAGTCAAATCAAACTATTATAGAATACAATTTTTTGAAAGTTTTATGTATCAAGTGTACCATGGGAGCAGCAATACTGCGTGACCAAGTCTAACAAATGATATATGGATATTATTGGATATGTCATCCCACAGGAGGGGTGGAGTTAGCATGACATGGGGAAATCTATTCCCCTTTGACATTCCCTGGCAATACTACCGATAAAATAAGACAAAAAGCGCATAGCTTTCTCTGAATGCATTGGCCAAGAAACTAGTGCCCTTCTTTGCAAGCAATGTTTTTTTTAGCTGGTCTTCTAATTTAAGAATTTAAATTAATCTAACAAAATTCCTTATAATTATAGATCTTTTTTTATTCAAAATAATATCTCAATATGATACACATTTTTTTCTCTGTTCATTTGACTATATACAGAAGTGCAAAAAGTCAACCTTCGTCCCTTAGGTTAGAACTCATCATCTGCAGCATTTCTGACCTCTCCAGTCTGGAAAAGTCTTTGCTTTCTCGCTCCTAATCTCACTATCCACCAAACATCCAGAGACCCGTCAATCTCACTCGCTCGTTTTGGCCTGACATTCAGGGCAAACTTAAGAAATATTCAAACATAAGTACATATCTTTTTGAAATGGATACAGTAGAAAATAATTTTTACTCTAAAACATGGACAATCTATTTTTCAATACAATATATTTTCAAACATGATCGCGACATGTTACAAGGAAAATTGAAGTTGGTTAAAAGATTAGTTTTCTCTTTTTTTTGTCTGCTCAGAGATGCTGCAGTGGCAGCAAATTAATTGATCTCATTCCTTGTATCAAAAAAGTCTTTCATCAACAAAATTAACTGATAATGTAACATCATCTGAAAAAGACATCCAGCTATATGGATGAAATGGATATTTAAAACTGACTCAACACATTATCATTTATATGGTTTGAAAAAGTTATGAATGTCATCTATCTCAAAATCTACAACGGCTATATCAATGTTGTCAAGTAATATATAGTAAGGCAAAAAAAAAGAAAAAAATCTACAACTACATACCTCAAATAGATTCAAATCCTTAAGTAGTACATAACACAGAAGTTCAATGAAATTTAAGAGAGTAATTGTTACTTTTACATTGAGAGAAAGAACAAAAAAACGATCATAAGCGACACGTGAGAGAACTATAAAACATCATTGGTGTTCTTTACCTGCATGGTGATTGACATGTGATTGGGCTGGGACCCAGTAATTGTAATCTAAGGCTTTGTTAGGTACATTACAATCGGTAAAGACACACTACACACCTCTGTGAAAACAGAAAAGGGATGTGATCATAAAAATTGACAGATGTATGGAACATGATGAACATGGTTCCTTAACTGAGCCTCTTGAGAGATGCTTCTGTAACCCTTTGTGAATATGATTGAGAGGAAAACTGTGCTTTGGTTTCTGTAGTCAGATCTACAAGTGACTGAGAACCTTCAGGTTTTGTTTGGAAATGCAAACACATAATGTGTTGTATTTCCTCAAAAGCCAAAGTTCACTTAGGATGAGTTGTGACAATTAAAACAGGGCGACCAGACAAACAATCAATCAAGTGCACATGTGGTTTAAATGACCTAATAGACCTCTGGGTCCAGTTGTTTTTTAAATTCCCAGTCTCATCAGTACGTGGCTCAACAGTGCTCCTTGGAGAAGCTTTAGAGTCTCCACCTCTTTGAAAGAGGGAGAACAAGGTGACACAATGGCGATTGAAGCTACACCCTCCACGCTTTAGAGTCAACAATAGACTTGAGCAACAACTTCATCCCAACACACAAAAACAACACTAGTCTAAGAAAAGAGGCATGACCAACTTAGGAAAAAAAAACCTACATTTTTGATTTTAAAAGAAAAAAAACATCAAAATTAGAAACACAAATTTGGCGGGAACCCCACTTCTAAAATGAATTAATTAGAGAAATGAAAAGTAAAAAAAAAAAAAAAAAAGGAAAAAAAAAACAATACAAAAAAAGACCATACAAAACTTTGGTAAACAAATAACACTGCTGAGATAACACTCTGGTTTTAGCTGTATGGCCTTGATGGCACATGACAAGGTGAGGAAAGCTAGCCTGGCTGTGCTTTCAAGGTACACAGGTATGTTGGTTTACCAAGAACATTCATACGTCCAAGACCCTCATTTACAAGTAGCCGTAAAAACACAATACTGTACATATGCCTAATTCTTTTGGCGAATAAAATTCCTGTTTAAATCGTTGTGCCTTTCAGATTTCAATTGAAATTCAAGGTGCATGTTTGCATTACACTTGTAAACTATGAAATATGGCTATCAATTATAAAATAAAAAAATAAAGCAGAACAAAAAGAAAAAAAAGGGGATGAAAAAACTGGATGTTGCTTTTATGCAACCATGCCTTTGACCTTGTGTGCGCACGGTAATGATATTAGGTAGAACAAATTGAGTGCTATGATTTAGTCAGACGCAGGGGTGTAATGAGAACGTTTCCCACAGAGGGAGAGACACACTGACCCCGGCACCAAGATATCCTCTTCTCTCGGCTGGACTTTGAATTTGACAACAAATTCTTCTTGACATTGATATGTGGGAAGATGGCACAGATCATGTGTTGCACCGTTGATGTTTACACGTGCGATGAGACCATCGTCGTGGACCGGCTAAGAGATGGCAGACCCTCCTTGTCCCATTGTTTGACATTCTGAAGGCTATGTACATAAAGGCTGAACTCTTTTGGCTTGGACGGTGCCAGCACACATTCATTTGATCTGTAAGACATGAAGGATTTCACTTGAGTAAAAAAAAAAAAAAAAAAAGGAAAGAGTTTTGCTACTGAAAGAGTTGCTAGTCTATGTGCACATATATTCAAGTCAATTTTAAACCAGAGCTACAATGATTCACTCCAAATAAACTTTGTAATGAATAGAAAGAGTTTGAGGATTTGAAACAGGAACTCACTGTTCTTGAGAGGAACTACATTTGAGTCAAGTACTTGTGACTACTCAGATGATCTGCAGATATTATTGGAATCTGGGGGGAGAAAACAGACAGGGATCAAATGAAGCATCCCAAACTGAAAAAAAAAACAACCACTCAAAGCAGAACACAGATCAACACATTTTAACCACATCCTCTCGCAGTGAGACAAGTTCAAATACTGAGAAAAAAAAGGACAAAGATAACAAAATAGACAAAGCAATTTGGCTCGAGTTTCAGTTGTGACATGTCAATAACAATCCAGACACTTCTGGACAGCAGGGAGGGAGACACGAGGGTTTAAGGGAAGCGAGAGATGAGGGGGGGGCAGAGGGCAACTGTCAGTGAGGTGGCTCCCCCATGCAAATCTAAGTCCTCCATGTTGTTGACCTGCACACCTCAGTAAAATGCAGAAAACTGGTCCTGGATCAAGACTGCTAACATGATGATGAGTCATCCTACATTTTTACTGGTATTATAAAGTAGTACAATGTAATTGACTGCTTACAATGTTGCAAATCTTCTTACAGACTGGTTTTTAGAACTTTTCTGACTTTAATAATGAATATGTCCATTTTAAACACGAGAAACATGGTAGAGCATTGCTGGAAGCAGCAGCGGAACCACCCCTAAAAAAGCCAACCACCAAAGGGCACAGATAGCAACATTTGCACAAGCTATGCAAAGGTCGCTCTAAAGATTTTTAATAAAACCACCTTATACATACCAATTGCATGTATTCGTTGGTAGTCAACTTTGATAAGGAAGAGTCCTCAAAATGGGAAAGGACAAAAATCGAGGTTACAATTAGGACAAACATTAAAATACAATACAGTATGTTTTTTTTTCCCAGAAAGACAGATAGATCTAAGAAACGTATGAATATTGTGGTTAGAGTTTAAACTTGCCACAGTATGATATGTGTACACATGTTGGACTTGTGTAGGCCAACAAGAGGGAGTACCGCCTTTTACCCAACCCACCCCTCGCTGTAAGACACAAGCATCCCCAGATTGAGAGAGAGAGAGAGAGAGAGACTAGAGAGAGAGAGACTACATAGAGAGAGAGACAATGATAGAGAAAGAGAGAGACGAGAGAGAGAGATACACTGATAGAGAGAGAGAGACTAGAGAGAGAGACGAGAGATAGAGACTGATAGAGAGAGAGATGAGAGAGAGACTGATAGATAGACAGATAGAGAGAGAGAGAGAGAGAGAGAGAGAGAGAGAGAGAGAGAGAGAGAGAGAGAGATTGGTAAAGGTGCAAACCTGATTGGTGGAGGCAGTTGCGAAGGGGTTTGTGGCAGATGTGTTGGCTGCAGTGGCTGGAGTACCACCGTGCATCATGGGAACTTTTTTTGGAGGGAAAATCATGTAAGCAAAAATACATAGAGGAGCAGTGTAGCCACATACACACCAGGCAAATGAGGGCAGGAGAAGGAGAGAGAGGGGGAGTCAGAAGAGAGGGCTTCGATTTAACTGGTTCCCTTTCTTCCCTCTGCCAATGCTGATAAGAGGTCTTGTGATTTGAGAACTTGATGTGACACAGTGTAGCTGCAGCAGCAGTGACTTACTTCTGGATTTGTGTGTATTATTAGTCATAAAATGCTGTACTTTAATAATACTGTACTTTCTTGGTAAAAACCAGATAAGAGCACAGTTTAAAACAGTTCTACAAAGAAATAACACAAGTCTTTAAGGCAGAGGAGATAAGGGGAAGGTTGTAATTGAACTCCCTCTGTTTTTTTTTATTAATTAAAAAAAAAAATCAATATCTGTCAGGTTAGACCAGCCGAAAGCCAAGTTTAGAGCGGCATGATAACGAGAGTGGCCAAGCAATACACTGTATAGTGGGTGTACACATGAAATTAACAAAATAGAGGTCAGTGAAATTGATTATGAACAACAACAGCTGACAGAGAGGTAATTAACAACATTAAAATGTCACAATATTTGTCTTTCCTTATGTGGACTCTTGCTTATGCTTCAAATTCATAAACATTTATCTTCACGCAACTAAAACAGTGACTCTCAGGTCACCAAAATCTCATCACAAAGTGGCCATAGATTCAATACAGTAGATTTCGCAGGATGGTTTCATTTTGATGACGTGCGAGTCACAGACTGACATGAGGTTACAGACAACTGAAGAAGGAAAGCTGGAACCTACCAACGCCGCCTGCAGGTGTCATGCACAATATTGAGCCTGCCCATCATGCAGTGCAACAGGAAGTGGATTGGATAGGGAAGAGAAATCAAAACAGCCCATCACAAGGTTTGTTAGAGTGAGGGGAGAGATAAGGTGGGGGAAAAAAAGGTTAATATCTCTTGGACACAGTCATCAGCGATTGGAATAGGCAAAGTGGTGACATCATCACATCTCTTTTTAATCAACTGAGAGTGTGAATCTAAACATTTGTCTACAGTGCATTGCGTATGAATGTGTAATACAACAAGAGTGATAGTGCGGTTATGATTGTAACTATCGAGTATTAAACATTACATACACACTCTAGACAGGAGTGAGGAGAACAGCAGATGTGTACAGAAGCCTGACTCTGTGGCCTGCTGTTTGTTACCATTAACCAACCCATCCAGCCCCGTCCTTACCAGCCCCAGCCAAAGCCCCGGCAATGCTTTCTCATCAAAACATGAGTAATCACACCATGGACACTACAATCTAACAAACTAGTAAACCAAGTTATGTCCTTTCTCCTACAAACATCCATGCCTTCCTCATTCAGCCTACATGTATTAGGAGGAGCAGGTAGCTACTGTATGTGGCGTTTTATTAAAGCAATTAGTAGGCAGAAAGACATTCTAACCCATTCTTAACAACTAGTGGCCATGCAGTGCCATACAAAGCATAATGCACAAATTTGTTAAAGCATTCTTAGCTTTTCAATTGCAATTTGAGGAATGTTCAACCCTTTCTGGCTTCTAATGAAATCTAGAGCTTTTTTTTTATATTATGCTATGTGTACGACTTTCTTTGTAAGTTCCCTCTATCTGAAGACATAGAAGTTGATGTATAGTCCACAACCAGTCTGCTCTGTCCTGCAATCTACCACCTTTCCCAACCCCAGACAAACAGGAGCCAGGTTAGACCAATCCAGGCCTCCTCTGGGTGGTCAGAGCATTAGTGGAGGTTGCTTTGGGAGCCATACCTGATGGGAGGAAAGCAGCCTGCTGCTGAAACTGCATGCTGGCCAGGGCCTGTTGGTACTGGAGCATGCTGGTGTTAAACATGGCAGTGGCCCCGTTGGCCTTCTCCAGGGCTGCCCGCTTGGGCATTTGAGCCATGACATTAGGGGTGATGCCCTGCCCAGCCAGATGGAGGGAGGTCAGTGAAAATTGAAAATAAAAAAAAAAGATATAGAAAGAGAGAGAGAGAGGTGCGTGGAAAAGAGAGAGAGAGAGAGATAGAGGGTGTGTTGAAGAGAGGCCAAAACGGGAAAGAAAAGAAAAAGGTAAATACGTTAGAGGACATCATATAAACAGCATCACAACATCCTTGTGTGTACAACAACAACAAAGACAATATCATCATATCATCAGTAGCAAGCAAGCAGCAGTCTGACACAAGTACTACACAAGCAGGAGCATGGTGCTTACTGGAGCTACTGGCTAACAAGCATATTTATTATATTTCATCAGGAAGCTTACTTGGATTATTCATTTTGTACTCCTAGGGCTGACTAAATGCAACATGAGCAAGCAGTAACAATTAAAACAATAAGGCTGCTAATAGGAGGTGGAACAGGTAGGAAGCACAGAGAGAGGGAGGCTGCACTGCTAGCTCCATGATAAACTGTGTAAGCCATGTTTAAGTGATGGTTCACTCTCAGCCAAATGTCAAAAATGGTCTCAGGCCAAGGGACACGAATCAGCTGTTTAAAGCTACTTTTCTGGCGTGAATATTTACACCATAAAATGCTCTGAATGTGGATTTTGTCTTGGCATGAGGCCATCCTTGAGATCTGAATATCTGTGACAAGATTTGATGAAGGAGTGAACTATCATTTGAACCGTAATCATCTGTTATGGTGTTCCTCTTAGCCCCACCCTTATCCATCTTACATGCACTAGTAACACAGACATGCACACATTTAATTGAGCTGCTCCACAACACTGACCACTGACTTGGACATAAGTCTGAAGCCATGCCACCACTTATAGAAGCTCTACTTCCCTAGCCCTTGCTAACTTTTGTTAAACAGGCGACAGGTGATACATTGATTGTGGCTCCTTATCACAAATTCCACATTTGAATTTGTGTTTGAGGTGATTTCTACACGAAAGAAGATAGTTGTTTAGTGTTGGATGCAACCTGAACCCAGAAAGCCACAATCATTTTATCACAGGCAATAATGACAGATCAACAGGAGGAAAAGACAGACATTGCACTGAGACGACAACAAAAATAGCTAGGTATATTTGGTTAAAAACACTGCTCTACAACAAAGCCACATGCCAAGCTAAAAGGTGAAAGGTCATAGTACCAGGTCAAAGGTTGCGTCGAGGGGTCGCTTCAGTGATTTGACAGCCGACTGAGTCTTAATTAGCAGGCAGCGAGCACATGATGGCAATGGGCCAATGGGGTTCAAGCGCATTAACATAAACCAGCAAGCAGAGGTGCATCATGGGGGCAGCAGTGCAGTTTGGGTATAGGTGAGAAAAAACAAAAACAAATAAAAAAACAAATCATTGGAATGCAATATACAAGGGGATAACAGGACTAAGGCATGCACAGTGTGGACACTAGCTCTACTGCTCAACAGTTAAACGATCATCAATAATCAATGACAGCTACCAATCTACATTAGTTATTGTCACACAAAGATAGATGAATATAGCGATGAGAATATTATTCAGTCATTTCTTTAGGGTGGGTCTCTGAGGTATCGTATCGGACAGAAAATTACATGAAAGCACAATTCACAGGTTTCGGTTTCACTGTGCACATCGTAGTCAGGGTCACATTCGGCCCAAAGCTCTCAGCCTCGCTATGTCAATAAGAGCATGTAGAACACAGAACACTGTGGCTGTACTATTAGTCACAGGTGCTGTTACTGTGAGACAGCACAATATTTCCTTTTTGATAATGTCAAGAGGAAGAGAAGTAATAGATAGGAAGTGCAGAAACAATGGTGTCACAAGTAAGACCAGGCCATCAGAGAAAGAGAGAGAGAGAGAGAGAGAGAGAGAAAGAGAGAGGAACTCGCTCTCTGCTTGTGGTACGGGATGAAATGAACAAGGAACTAGACAATCTTTTTTTTTTTTTAGGAAGGAAAAAAGCTTAATGCACTCATTGAGAATAATGTACCATTGTCCGATCCTTCTTCATATCATCCCGTTCTGAGCAGACTTTACCCAAACCACCTAACACCTACACATTTGACCTGGCAAAAGCAGAACTCAAAAAGCTAAAGGAAGGTGAGACACTTTCAAAAACATGAATGTGAATATGAGCCACAGAACAAATTCCCTGCTGGGTAATTGAACTTCTAGTAAATAGCCCTGATATAAAATGAAGAACTTCCTCAAAATTGCACCTGTAAGCCTGTTACTGTATGTAGGTGTGAAAGAGTGTGACCACGCTTGTACAGACTGCTCACCATGGCCGCGGCGGCTGTGGCCTGGTTCACCTGGTGCTGGGCAGCTTTAATTTTGGCCTGCAGATGGGCCGGCGGGTGGAAGTACTTGCACTTTTCCCGGGAGCAGCGACCCTTGATGTAGTCCATGCACACGGTGACGGTGTTGTCGTTGGTGTCGATCATGGTGCTGTCTGAGGGGTGGGCGAAGCGACAGTCGGTCTCCCCCCGGGAGCAGTTGCCCCTCTGATATTCCCGACACACCTGGACAGAGATCATGAAAAGACGGGGAGTTAGACCTAGAAATTCATGTGGAACAGTCCCAAAAAGAACATTTCCTGCTCGGTGCATCTGTGTTTTTATGTAGAATATATCAAGTATGACTCACCAAGCCTTTACTCTGTCATTAGAGAGAGTGTGTAGTTACATTTAGCTTAAAAATGCACGAGACCTGCAGTTCAATAAATAGATTAAAGTGCTTTGCAAGGTAATATTCCTCCTGCTGTGTCAAGTCATTTTCTAGGCCTACCTCTGTACAATATCCTTTCACACCAAACACAAGATCTGTACAGATTATGCAGCGTGCTTCCTGTATAACTGGAACCGTTAGATGTTGAGTTCCTGTCCTTGTTAGTGAATAAATATTACACAGAGGAAGGTGCTGAAGCTTTAGCCCAATAAACCTAGAATGTTATAACGGTTTTCTTTATGAAGAACTGTATTTTGTTTTTTGGAGCATGAGTCGGACATTTTTTAAAGTCTATATGTGAGACACCAGAGGGCAGCACTTTCTTTTAATTTAGACGTATCATGAATGAACACGTGGGTATTACTTATCTTCAACTCACTCTGCTTTTCTGCAGTGTGTCAGCAGTGCATGTTTGAACTTAGATAAATGTGTGCTCCAGAAAGACAATAAAGGTAACAGTTGCATTTCTACTCGACTTTTTCATTTTACTGACGCGACTGAAAAGAGGAAACACATTGTACAACATGTATGCTCTACTAAACTCACAAAACTGCTTTTGGATGACCTTGCATTTCTAGGCCTATTGTGTGGTTTTGCGATTCCTTTTTCTCTCAAAATCATTAGGCTTATTTCTAGACTCAACAATCACACCACCAGCTGCACTAGAGGAAGAAGGCACGGTAGCCTGGATAGACCAGAATGCAACGCTGCAGCAAAACCTGTTATGATTTTAAAAGGGGTTAAAATTCTGAGTTTTACTGACTTTGTTGTTGCTATACTATAACTGGTGCAGTGGAAATCATTACTGCTCTTTCTACTCAAGGTAATATTCAACAGGCTCATCTCTGGTGCTTGTCTATTGGTATTTTGTGAAGCGTACTGGGCGTAAGCAGTGCACAAACTGCACTGGAACTACAGTAGCGGAGGCAGATTAAGTGTGAGAGTGAGTTGATGAAAAACAACTCTTAATTACAAAGCAACTCTTGGAATGCACTCGGCATCATAAGCAGATGAAAAACTACGCTTTATGATTTTTCCAAGTTTTATTTTCATCGAACTTCTCTTTTGCATAATGGAGCCTGCTTATAATATCACAGTTCAGTTTTAGGAACAGTTATTCTTACAGTATGCTTGTTAAAAACCACTTAAAAATGTGTGTCTTGTTTACAAGCTCATTATCATACTGGGAGACTCCACTCCGACTAAGAAACACACATCATGAAGTAGAGTTTTCCTGGTACTTAGGGAGGAGTGGGTTGATTCTATGCTGCATATAATCTGGAGAAAAAACTGGTTCTAATCATCAGTGTGTCTGTTACCTCAAGTCTATCTGTTCTCAGCAGTTTCTGGGCTGCAGCAGCGGCAGAGTTGGGGCCTTGGTTGACGTTGGGGCTGGAGGCCATGAGGACAGGGGTGCTGGACATTATCTCTTGGGGCATCAGGCCTGGTGACATAGGGCTCAGGTAGGGATTAAAGGCTGCGGCTGCAGCTGCTGCTGCGCTGGCGTTGGAGGCCATGCCTGGCGACATCGAGAACATGGGCTGGAAGAGGACCAAATAAAAGCAGGAGAATGAAATGACTGTGGCGAAAATGTACACATAAACCACACCTGTGGGTTTTTTGTATGGGGAAAATAATAGAGAGGGACTGACGGAAAGACAAATCAAAAGACTGAAAAAGCCACGCAGACAGTGAAGGAGCTGTATATGTGTGAGCTTTTACATGTATGTGGTCTCACCGTGGGCAGCAGCTGTGGTGTGTTCATACGTGTGTGTCCTCTCACCATAGGTGGTAGCTGCGTGGCAGGCATCATGGCGTTGGCGAGCTGCATCTGTTGGGCGAGCATGGCCATGTTCTTCTGCTGGATCAAGTTGTTCCTGCCATTGATCTCCAGCTGGGTCTTTAGGTGGGCAGGAGGGTGCAGGTACTTGCAGTTCTCCCTGGAACAACGGCCCTAAAGGAGGCACGCGGAAGTGACAAAATGGAACAACAGAGTCAGAATGACCCATTTACTGCAGGTTTGGCTGCATTCACATTGGAAATATGGTAACCGTACACTTTATGGGCATGTTGAAATTACCAGTGTCAAGTTCTTGTGGGAATATCTTGGATTCAAACTGATGACGTTTGTAAGTTTGTAAAGTTGACTTGTGGCTTTGTGCTTGCGGCATGTCTCTATGTATGACAATGCTGGTCTGTATTTCAGTCCAACATTCATGATTCTCAGACGATGAATCCTAATGACTTCCGATCCCCTGACTTTTCCTCTGGTGCGACCATGAGGTTGACATTTGTGGTTAATGTCTCAACAACTATTGGATAGCCTGCTACAGACATTCATGTTTCCCTCAGTATGAACTGTAATAACTTTGGTGAACCTCTGACCTTTCATTTCATACCATTATCTGGCCAAAATTTCAAGTTGTCCAATACTTTGGTTTAAATAACTGCAAAACTAATGGCATTCCCATCAGTCTCAGCATTTTGTGTTTAGCGCTAATTAGCATGGCAACATGCTAAACTAAGATGGCGAACATTTTAAACATACTTGCTATACATCAGCATGTTCCCATAGTCACAGTGAAAATGTTGCCATGCAGACGTTAGCATTTAGCTCAAAGCACCGTTGTCCCAAAGTACATTACATGACATGGCTGTAGACTCTTAGTCTTGTTATGATCTTTTGTACTCCAATAGTCTGAGCTTCCCCTCAATGCAGACTAATTAAAATAGTATACTGAATGTAGCACCTGGAAATAACCCTTTTGAAAGTATTTTAGTTTGCTTACACATATTTTAATCTGTATTCTGTTAAGTAATGTATTGAGACATGTAGTTTTATTATAAGTTATGCATTTCTTCACCTACACGAGTAGTGATTTGTTGTTACAAGATACTGCAAGAAACCATAGAATAAGACACGTTTTCAGGTTGTAGTCAAGGCCATAGGATGAGGACACAGAGTGTGTGTGTGTGTGCGATGATGTACTCTTGAACTTGCTGTTTTGTGATAAGTCTTGCTGGGAAGGAATGAAACTGAACTTGTATACACTACTAGCACCGCTGCGGTCTGAGTGGTGTAACATGAGCATTAACAAATCACAATGTGACTATGGCAAGCAGACTTGTTTTTGGTTACGTGCAACATCATGACATCAAAAATTGTGTAAATGCTCAATGTCAGACACTCAAATTCTCATTAGGTCTGGGCTAAGTTCACCACTAATTGTTAACGGCTTGCTATTTCTGTCAGTCCCAGCAGGGACATGTGTACGTGTGCGTGTGCGTGTGTGTGTTAGCCCCAGGAGGTAATGACGGACAGTGTAGTGCTGCTCTCCAGAGGTCCATCTTAGCTACATGTCTAACTAATGCTAAAAATACTGTCCACTCATATGATCCGTATATATTGTATCAGCAGTCATCCGGAGGTCACACATCAAAGTCTTCAAATAATTATCTCAGACAGGGATCCCTTTTTGCTGCCTGCTGTTGAGTATCCAATTAAACCTTTAGTCTGGAGAGGAGTCTAAGAAAAAGTCTGAAACACACGCACATTCTCATGCAAGCAAGAATGCATACACATCAATGCACGCATGTCGGGGTCATGTTCGGCTAACAGGTGGCAGATACACGTCACACAAACATAACACAAACGCACGCACAAAAACGTCCACAGTTTAAGAAAGCTGTGTATTTACTTTCAGTCCTGCGGCACAGCTGAGCTGACTGTGGCAGCCTGTGCTTTGCCTCGCTGACAGAGCTGTCCCCACTGGGATTCATCTCTATACCCCGTCATGACTTCATTCCTCTTTCTCTCAACTCCTTCCCTTTCGCTGACACTGGAGCACCGGACAGGTGCTAGGGAATGGGGTGGGGGATAAGGAGCAGAGAGGGGGGACACTTAAATAGCAGGGGGGAGGCTCTCTTTACGATTTTTTGTTTAGTCCACTTGTCTGAAGTTGTTATCTCAAGTTCTCATTGGATCTCCTTTTAAAGGGATTTCTTAAAGATTGTGTTGCATCAATACAGAATGCATGGAGTGGGACTACAGCCATGTCTCTTCTATTCTGTGTCCCTGTTATCTTTGTTACTGTACAGAAGGTAAGACTTCAGTAACAGAAGGGAGCACATGGATTATGGTAACAAAATCTTGAGTGAAGAGCTAACTGACGCAAAATATTATAAATGATATGTGTGTCTTACTTTTAAAATAAGCTAAAATTGGCTGACATACTGTAGATGAAAAAGTGCATAAAGTGAAGCATGAGATATTTTCCTTTTGACGTAAAGACAAAAGCACACCCAAACACATAGAGCCATAAACACGGCATTTATAATGGATTTAATAACCTCTCACAATGTGTGTGATACACTTTCAGTGCATCAAAGATACAAGCAAAAAAGGAATATGTCACAGTTTTTGTATAGTATGGAATAAAATTGCTTATATAACTTTATATTCATTTCCAAGGGCAATTTAGGGGCAATGTTGATTGATGAATTGATTGATTGATTAATTAATTAAAGGAAATTTCAACAAAAGCATAACTTTCCATGCCAAGGTGAAGGTTTCCAGTCCAGGTTGTGTACGCATAGGTTTAGCTGGTATTCAGAAGAATTCTGACACTGTCAACACTCAGAGGTGTGTGTGTGTGTGTGTGCTTGTGTGTGGAAAGTGAGCGAGTGTGTCTTGCATTTGTGAAACAAGAGGAGATGAAACCAGGTTCTAATAGCACTTATCCACAAAGTGACAATGGCATGCAGCAAGGGGAGGGAGTGAGAGTGTGTGGAGAGATAGTGTGTGTTACGTGAGTTGGCGTGTGTGTGCGGAGGGAGTTGCCAAGGCATGGAGGATCATGTTGCGTTCACCCCATATGACCCTGTCTGTCGAGCGCAGGATTCACACTTGCAGTGGTTTATGCATGGGTTAAGGTGGTACTGTAACGTTTAAGAAAGAAACACGTGGCTCTGACTTGAGCTAACATTTGCCATTCTGCCGAATCACGCAAAGAGAAATGCCATCAACCAACACAGGCAGCCATTTTGAAACAAAGAATCAGGTCCCAGAAGAGGAAACGTCAGGCTGCATAAGTGGAAGAGAGAGAGTCATAGTGACTCCATAGCGAGAGAGCGCCGGGCTGCGTCAGGGAAATTTTAGAACTTGCAGAAGTGATTAGTGTGGGCCATCACATGCAGGGAGGAGAGAGAGAGACTAGAGAGAGAGAGAGAGAGAGAGAGAGAGAGAGAGAGAGAGAGAGAGAGAGAAAAATGGAGATGCAGACTGAGAGAAGGAGAAGAAAGACGCCGCCCCTCTCACATCATGTTTGTGGCTGTTATCATGACATCAGCGGCCTTGAGGAGCAGCAAGAGACGGTGTCCACGGCAACAGAGCAGCCGGACCCACTGCTCTAACAACACAGTTATTCCTGGAATCTTCCTGATCGCTGGCAGATACAGGAAAGAAAATACTAGAGATACAACCAACCCTGAAGACATAACTATTCCAAGAGTAGAGGGCATCCAATCACCACCCCTCTCTGTCCTGTGTCCTGGTCTTTTTGTGTGTCTGTGCTGCTAATACAACCATCAGGAAAAAGCTGATTCTCGATGCATGTTAAAGATATCATCTTCAACGTTTCAAATCGCTCGAGGGATTCAAATTTCGGAACACAGAATTATATTATCTCATTATACCAACACAATTTAAAGGTAATTATGCAAATAAAATAGACCCATAGAAGGTTTCAAATCACATTTGTCATGGCCCAGTGAGAAAATACCTGATGAGAATGGGATTAGTGAATGAAGTGATTTGTCATTACTCCATGCTTATGCCATAAATTATGAAAACAATGAAGCGAGCCGCTTCGGAGCGATTTAGCCACATCATTAGTTGATTCCCCAGTGTCGGTTCAGGTTGATGAGCAGAGAGTAGTTACATATGTGTCTTCATCATCCAAAATGTGTTTCAGGAATGTTTTTTCCACTTTGGGTTATCCAGTTCTACAGCTGCATATTATGACATATTATCATAGCTCCTTTCACACTGCACGTAGCCTAAAGCTAAGAAAGTGTTCACACTGGCACAATCCTGGCACTTTCCAAGTGGGCTAACCCCAACTTTAGCCTAGCCCTAGGCCCTTCTCTGGGGCAAGGTTAGCCCCGAGATTGTAGGGTTAACCCCTAAAAAAACCTGGGGCTAACAGTTGCCAGTGTGAAACAAGGCTCTTGGAATGTATACTGCTGCTTGCTGTTAACAGAAGAAGTTGTAGAATGTTAACATTAGGTATGTGTTTCAACTGACACGTAACCCAGGCCTAGCAGAAGTGGAGTGTGAATTGTACAGCCCTGGGCTCAGGCTAACCCTGAGAATATGGTGTGAAAAGCCCTCATATTGTTTTATCAAGGGCCACAATTCTAAAATGACAAAACCTAAAGATATATTAATAATACTGAATGAGAATATTTCAAATAAATTGTTTTTCAATGTATAAAAATGACTACTTATATGTAGGCCTACAAATTGCAAAATGACTACTACTAGAAGAAATTAATAACTGGTTTAAACGAATGTACAGTGCAATACAGATTGCAGGTTACATTACAGAATAAATATTCGTTCAGATCTCATTTTGTAAAATATTTTACATTTGCTTGTCATCATTACTTTATATAACGATGACTTGTGGATCACAAACAATAACTTAATATAAAAACAATAATAACAACTGAATTTAATAACAACTGAACTTCCCGTGCCTTCTTTAGGTTCAGTCCAGACTCTGTTTTGTATTAGTAGTGGGGGGTCTGTATTTCTCCTGGTGAGATCAGAATTGCCAAACTCCAGGCCAAACAGGGAACAATAATCCCACTGGCTACCGTGCAGTCTGATTGATGATAAATTGGAATAACATGTCCCACCCTGATCACAGTCTCTTCTAACTCTGCCTCTCACCCGTAGACACACACACACACACACACCCTGCTTTTGTGACTGTGTGGGATTTAAACAAACAATGAACCAATGTGTAAAGAATGCTGGGTGTGGCTGCATCCCAATCCTTTGGAAAAGAACAAGTGAAGCATGCAGCAAGATGTGTGTGTGTGTGTTTGTGTGTGTATGTGAGGAAAAAGTGAGTGAAACAGTGGCAAGGTGAAGTAACACTGGCTTTAACTTAAGGGTTAGAGTACAAATATATCCAATACACCAGTGGTTCACAACCTTTTTGAATTACAACCCCTCACTACTGGTGGTTAATAATATGATGAATGGTTTAGGGCCACAATACATCTCTAATCTGCTGCTACGTCATGAACCGTCCAGACCTCTCAAGTCGTCTGGGGCAGTCTGTTGACTGTCCTCAGTATTGCGGCTGTAAGCAGTCCAACAAAGTGCTGCCGCGAGGGACTAAACACTGAGAGATGCATAAACACACTGTGACGCGCTCGAGATTGTATTGCAATGATTTATTCCTCCACACGTAAAATACAACTAGCACTGCAGTTACCAAATGTAAAGTTACTTTGTGAGTCGAAATAAGTGCGTTAGTGTGGCGGTCAACAGAAAGTGTGTCGCTCCCAGGCTCACACCCTCTCTGTCAAAAAACCCCAAAAACCCAGGTGAACAGGTGAAGCAAACAAATATATGTTATCACTTCCGCTCAAACTGCGATGAAAACGCCCACCACCTCCAATACAAGTGCACAACACAATAATCAACAAACAATACTAAACGAGAACGTCTCATGTCAGATCTATCTTACGACCCGTTCGGGAGCCATTGCAACAAACCATCAATCTAAATTTCCTTTGGGCTTTAAACTGTGGCAAGAACATTTACTAAAATTCTAAATTATTAAAAACTTGGAAAATCATTTCTGTTACACTAATTAACAGCTAGTGTATGTCTGTTTTACATCACTTATTTGCAGCATCGCCTATGCATATATATATATATATATATATATATATATATATATATATATATATATATATATATATATTGTCTGTTTTACATCACTTATTTGCGCATCGCCTATGCATAATATATATATATATATATATATATATATATATATATATATATATATATATATATATATATATATGTATTCTTATGTTTCTTTGATGTTCCAGTGTTGTGGTGTGAGACTCAGTTGTATATATATATATATATATATGTCTGTTTTACATCACTTATTTGCAGCATCGCCTTATGCATATATATATATATATATATATATATATATATATATATATATATATATATATATATATATATATATATATATGTATTCTTATGTTTCTTTGATGTTCCAGTGTTGTGGTGTGAGACTCAGTTGTATTGGGTTCTGGTGTGAAGCCACACTGTTCTCTGCCCTGCGTTCCAGTGACTTCTGTCCAAACATACGCAGAGATGAAAGTCCTTTCTCCTCACACACACTGTGAATAAAGCTTTGTTTTGCTGGAAAAGCAGCAGAGACTCAAAGGGCCAGGCCCGGTGGTTGGTCATTTTTGTCTACTGTGTGCTCAAATATGGCTCAAAATATAAAACATATCAACTCAGTCAAAATTCTGACTACTGGCAGATCATCTTACATGACATGGCAAACTGGAATTTCCTGATAGTCAGTGAAGAGCCATGCAAATTACTGGAAACATAGCAGTCCAAGAATATTCAGACGTGCTTGTGTGGTGTTATTGTTGCTACATTTGCAAGTATTGAGCCACCAAAAGCAATGAGAAATTCGCAATCAATAATACCCTTTTACAGTAAAGTACAATTGATTTTCTTTTTGGTTTTAGCCACTTAATTGTGCATTAAATTAGCAGTAAAGTTTATAAGGAGGGCAAGGAGGACATAAGAGATCTACGCAGTGATACTTGATGCAGGGTTGTTTCTCGCTGTGGCTTGCATTTCTATATCAGACCATGAACGCACACTCATACCCTTGTGATTATGTCTATATCTCCCTGTTGGGACTCAGTGTACACTGTGATCCATGCTGGAGCTTAATGGGATACGGAGGAGGGAGGGAGTGTTAATCTATGATAATAGTGGCAGTATGCCCCCGGTGACGCATTACCACCCTCACCAAACAACGACGATGAGAAAAAGGATTACGGGCTACAACACAGACCACACAGAGAGTGATGAGGTAAGATAGATTCAAAACATTGTTTGTGTGGTCAGAAAATGTTGGTGGATTTACAAAGTTTTAGGTAATCATTTAAAGTAATACTGTGCAAACTTAAGATGACAGCAGTCTCACTTGATGCTTCAAACATAAACACACATATGGATTAGACACAGTGGCAGCCACACAAACCTCACTATTTATAGACACACACACACACACACACGCACACACACACACACACACACACACACACACACACACACACACACACACACACACACAGCAATGAGTTATTCACACTTGAGAGAGTGTTGGTTCTCAGAAATGCCTCAGGTCAGATGTCACGTACACAGGAGCCCTGGATCCAAACTTAGACCTCTCTGTTTTTCTCCTGACTCCCCTCCCTCCCCCCACCCCCTCTCTATCTCTTTTCACACAAACATACTTTCATGTGACTTTATTTACGCCAGTTTTTTTTCTCTACAGTCTCTGTTCAATGCAGTGCTGCTTTCTTCTCCTGTAAAGGCTAACAAGGTTAGTTCGGTCCTTTTCATTATCAGTAATAACAGAGCTATCTTGCAGGTATTGATTTGAGCAGCAGCACTTTATGAAAGCCATCCAGTACTCGCAGTGTAAGTACGTAAGGTGGCCTGGGCACGTTCATTAAATCATCTCGGAGCTCCGCTTCCCAGCGGGAGACAGAAAGAAAAGTCATTGCGCAGAAATCACAAGGTCCAGGCAGCAGCAAGGCGTCAATAACAACGCTATTGTTTCTGAAACGACTGAAGTGTGCTCTTTTCTCACTCAGTCTGTAGGCCTCACAGGCTCAGAATCAAAGTCGGCCATGTATCTTAATCAGCCAGCCTTTCACAACTTTAAAGAGTAGTCATCTGGTGACATGCGAAACCAATGGTTAGACCTTGCTTCTAGTGCCTTAGCAGAGCATCTGCATTAATAGCAAATGTACTTTTATGATTCCCCACCATATAGATGGATTTATGTTCATGGGTTTTAAATCGTTAAGGAACTGTTATGCTTTAATGTGTGGATTCAACTACCATAACTGTCCTGAATAGCATTACAAATCACATGAACTTTGTCACAGACAGATAAGAAAATAGGAAGGGAAAGTGATCATATAAGGCAGAAGTAACAAAGGAAACTCTTTTCACCAAGATAAGAAAAGCCTACTGTATGCCTTCCCCACCTTTTTTATGCAGACTACATCCCTGCTTCTACCTCTTCAGAGTGGCAGC
Source organism: Perca fluviatilis (assembly GCF_010015445.1). Lineage (NCBI taxonomy): Eukaryota > Metazoa > Chordata > Actinopteri > Perciformes > Percidae > Perca > Perca fluviatilis. Next base: position 26,026,017 of record NC_053122.1, on the reverse strand, counting down.
TTTACGATGCATCAAAAAACACTTCAAAAGCTGAAAGAAAGTTTAGAGGCATGCCACTGCTCCTTTTTCTCTTTTATATGCCGTTCTTTGATCCCCGTTGTCTGTTCTCCCTTTCTAACCCACACCGCTACCACCATTATCTGCACAGGGTTCATTTCCTTCTCAGGTTTGCGACACCTGGGTTGTGGAAACACGCAGAACAAGTCCCTTCTATCAACGGCCAAGTAATAACCACCGGGCAGATGATTAATTTAGTTTGCAGCACTAACAGATTCAATCTGGCATGTATTGTGCTAATCTGATCTCACAGACTGTAATCCTATCCACAGCTCTAATCCCACTGTCAACTGGCCTAATCCTGTTTCCTGCGTGCGATTATCTCCTTCGAATTTCACACTAGCAAAAGCGGGATGCTTTCACACTCCTCTCTCTCTCTCTCTCTTTCTCTCTCTCTCTCTCTCTCTCTCTCTAATTGCATTTTAAGAAGGGATTTTTGTATCACATTAACTCTTCAAATTTTTTCTCTCTTGAAAGGTGAGAAAAAAAAAAACTGACATATTCTCGTTTATTCTTTTCTATTCTATTAGGGTTACTGCAAATTTCTAAACAACATAAATGAACTCTACTTGCAGTTTTCAACGAATAGTCTAAATCCCATATCACTGAAATGAGAGTAGCTACAGCAACCAATGACATCTATTCAATCAGCCCAAAGTCCAGTCCAGAAGTCCAGACGTATTAACTGGCAGTGTGCAAATGCAAGTAATGCTAAATGCTACGACTGCTCATGATATATAAAGCAATATATTATGTACCTGGCGCCAGTATATGTAATGGACAATGTAGAGGATGCAGTGCACTGTGCAGTATGACTCCTGCAGTCTGTGTGTGTGTGTGACACAAAACTAATCAGGGCTAACACTAATTGGACCTCAGGTGGTGCCACTGTTTCAGGTCAAAAAACAAGGACACATGATGGATCATGACAAGCCAAAATGGAGATATGACATCATTTGTGAGAAAGTGGGTGATGTGTTGACTGCTGACTTGTTTCACTTCTCAGAGTTTTCGCTCAATGTCACATAATAATGTTTTTATAAAATGGGTATGTTTTGCAATTTTACAGTTAGGGTTGGATAATAATAATGAATATGAATCTGAGTATGTATTATTGAAATTGATATGAATTTGAGTATGTAGATATGAAATGGATATGTATTACTGCAATGGATACGGAATGTATATATGTATATATATATATGTATTTGCACTCATGTAGGAAACGCTGTGAATATAAATATTTTTAAAGGCTAAGTGGCAACAAGTTAACATTGTGGAGTCACTATGTATTCCTGAAATGGATGAGAAATTGATATGTGTAGTATTGCAGTTACATTACGATATGTATTACTTGTATGAATGTGAAATTTTGCACAAGTGACAGGTGTGTTTATTGAGAGCCACTCCCATCGATAAATGATTGTTAATTGTCTCGCACCTGGGGACCCAGAATGGGAGGATCAGAATGTATTTAAGACCACGGTTGTGTGTATTGTTGAAAATACTCTTGATGAAGGTCCAGAGGGACCGCAACGTTAGCTGTCTTTAATAAATGGCGATGCTGCAGCAAGAGCACAGTGCTGGATTTTCCTTTTTTCCAAAAGTTAGGGTTGGAGTCAGAGAAAAGGAGAAAGTAATTAACATCAGTGCCATGGGTTTGACAGGCCCAGACACCGTGATTTTGAGAAGGAATGTACTTTAAAAAAAACAAGAATGACACAGAGAGAGAGCAATTGAGTGAGTGAAAAACAGATGGACAGCTATCCTTGCTCTCTCACATTCTTGTGCCTTGCACCACCAGCGGGCGTCTCACCGTGTAGATTCTCTTTCACGTTTTGGCATCAACATAGAGATAAGAGGCAGGGTAAAGTTGACTGATATACCTAACAGCTGGCGAGGGGGAGGAGCAGCGTGAAAAGGTGTTGAGAGAGTTGAGTCTAAGTGAGTAGCTGTGCCCTCAAGCTCCTCTCCTCCTCTCTCATCTGTCTAATGGGAGGAAAATGGCAGAGCTGACAGACTGAAAAAGCCAACAAGAAAGAGAGAGAAACCGGAAGTTATAGACGGAGATGGATAGGGATAATTAGGAAAAGCCAGATCAGTTGTAAGGCTGAAGGTATATTAAGATTAAAACAATTTCACCTCTTAACATCCAGTTTTCCTTTTTTTTATTTTCCCTTGAGTAGCTTTAAAGTCCCTTAGATTACCTTGTAATCAAACCCCATTTTTGAAAGTATTTATGCCCGCCATTATTTCTGCATAGCATTTAAATGTATTCACATTCAGTAACGATCTCTTAATTTAGTAGTGGCGGAGTCCGCCATTCTTGTGCTGAATTGAGATCGCCTCCCTAAACACGAGGGATTCACAGGAAAATTATGCATCTCTGCAATCCAGGGAAAAGTGAAGTGTTTATCAGTGCGGTTAGCCACAAACCACGAACATGACAACGGCTGTTTTCGGCATTTTTTTTCTCTGTTAAAACAATGTGAGTTTGTATAGCTGCGACACACCGTTTACTCTTCTGCTGTATTAGGCAGCTGCTCAACGAGCGTTTGCTGAAGTATTAAACTGAGCTTTTATACTAAAGTCTTATTCCACATTGTCTGACAATATTCCATATATTCTGCGGTGGCTTGTTCCAGTTTTTAATCAAGCTATATGATGTCTTCACCAAGTCAAATATTTAAATCCAAGACTCATGTCTCCAAATGAAAATACATGTATTCTAGATGTAAATGGATGCATTTACATATTATTAGATGTCATACATGCATTGCAGTGCATCATTTTAGACCCCTTTATTCCTCAATTTAGTCTGATGTATGAAAATAAGGTTCTTTGGGTTAAAAGTGATGAAGATAGAAATGTTTTCATGCTAATGTCTGAAGGATGGAGCCAACGATAACGTCTATCTTGAAGTTCATGTCACAAGCATTACATAGTTGATACCTAGGCCTATGCAAAACTGGTTTGTATGAAGCTTTCATAAAAATAAAGCATGATGAGGGCTGTCTTTCTACAGTATGTGTGGATATAAAAAAGCCTTACCTTTATAGTGTATGAGTTCAAATAAATGTAAATGTTTGCTCTGATGTAGTTTCCTGTTTCATTTAATAGTTGCTTGGAAATCTATACATTTTAACCAATAAAAACGCATGAACATAATTATTATTATTAATCCACTAATACCAGCATAACTGGAATAACAACACTTCAATCTCGGCTTTAAATCGTCAATATTGATTAATTGGTGAAACAAACCCTCAAGCTATGTGAGGTTGTATGGTATGTCTGTGTGTTAGAGAGACAGAGACAGAGAGAGAGGCTAGAGAAGTAATCATTGTATCAGTGGTGTTATGAAGGGGCCCAGTGT